>NC_069507.1:255065586-255215586 GCF_027579735.1 Bombina bombina
TAACAGTTATTTCATATTAAAGAAAAATATTAAACAAAGCTTTTAAAAAGTAACTACACTTGGTTATGTATGTTGTATATTGATCTATTATCCTCACATCTGTACTCTTATTATAACACTTCTATAATGGTAATGTATGTTCACTGGTCTTCTGTGTATGCACTGTATATCTAGACCTTCCAACTGTCCTTGTTTAAGGGGGACAGGACAGTGAAAGTCATGCAGCGATGGGCAGCAGTTTTAAATTGATATGAATATATACATATTTATGTGTTAATCTGTGTAGATACACTTATTAACACAAATATATATGTATATACACATACTAACACATAAATATATATGTATATACACATAGTAACACATAAATATATATGTATATACACATAGTAACACATAAATATATATGTATATACACATAGTAACACATAAATATATATGTATATACACATAGTAACACATAAATATATATGTATATACACATAGTAACACATAAATATATATGTATATACACATAGTAACACATAAATATATATGTATATACACATAGTAACATATAAATATATATGTATATACACATAATAACACATAAATATATATGTATATACACATAACACATAAATATATATGTATATACACACAGTAACACATAAATATATATGTATATACACATAATAACACATAAATATATATGTATATACACATAGTAACATATAAATATATATGTATATACACATAATAACACATAAATATATATGTATATACACATAACACATAAATATATATGTATATACACACAGTAACACATAAATATATATGTATATACACATAATAACACATAAATATATATGTATATACACACAGTAACACATAAATATATATGTATATACACATAATAACACATAAATATATATGTATATACACATAATAACACATAAATATATATGTATATACACATAGTAACATATAAATATATATGTATATACACAAAGTAACACATAAATATACATCTATATACACATACTAACACATGGCTACACAATAAATTAGCGTTCCACTTGTAATGTCTGGTTATTTATTGCATGTCCTCACGATAAATTAGCGTTCCACTTGTAATGTCTGGTTATTTATTGCATGACCTCACGATAAATTAGCGTTCCACTTGTAATGCCTGGTTATTTATTGCATGTCCTCACGATAAATTAGCGCTCCACTTGTAATGCCTGGTTATTTATTGCATGTCCTCACGATAAATTAGCGTTCAACTTGTAATGCCTGGTTATTTATTGCACGTCCTCATAATAAATTAGCGCTCAACTTGTAATGCCTGGTTATTTATTGCACGTCCTCACAGGCACACGATAAATTAGCGTGCCACTTGTAATCTAGGCCTTAGTTGGTCCAATAAAATGTATTGGTTTTTTTATCAGTGAATCAGAGCCCTCACTGCTGTAGACTTTGTCAGCTCAGATACTGTTAGTAAAAATGTAATACAGAGTTATGAGGTTTATCTAGAAGAAACACTTAAAGGGGTGTGAAACCCCAAAACATTTCTTTCATGATTCAGACAGAGCAAAACATTTTAGGCAACTTTACAATTTATGCTATCAATTTTTCTTCATTATCTTTTTATCCTTTATTGAAGGAGCAGCAATGTACTACTGGGGGTGAGATGAACACATCGGTAAACCAATGACAAGAGGTCTTTATGTTCAGCGACCAATCAGCAGCTAGCTCCCAGCTCCTGAGCCTACCTATGCTTTTATAAAACAAATGAGATAATAGAAGTAAATTGTTCTATCTGAATGCTAAAGTGATCTGGGGTCCTATTATCTAAAGCTCTCTGGGGTCCTATTATCTAAAGCTCTCTGGGGTCCTATTATCTAAAGCTCTCTGGGGTCCTATTATCTAAAGCGCTCTGGGGTCCTATTATCTAAAGCTCTCTGGGGTCCTATTATCTAAAGCTCTCTGGGGTCCTATTATCTAAAGCTCTCTGGGGTCCTATTATCTAAAGCGCTCTGGGCTGGTGAGATTCTGTAAGACTTCTATTTCCTTGGTGGAATTATATAAAGCCCCTTTTTACCCCGGAACCCAGGGTGTCTCGCTAAGGGGTGTATAATACATTTTTGTATGGTAAGCCAATCAGCAAGTGCAAACCAGGTGCTGAACCAAAAGTGGGTCGGCTCCTAAGCTTACATTCCTGCTCTTCAAATAAAGATATCAAGAGAATGAAAAAAAAATTAGAAAGTTGCATGACATTGAATTGCTGCTCTATCTGAATCATGAAAGAAAATAATGTGGGTTTCATATCCCTTTAAGTATTTCCCCCTGCATACAAAGCACAGAGTTCTGTTTAGCTTGGGAACTATGTATTACATACGTGTACACATTACTACTCAATGTGGTGGCGCTACACAAATAAATTATAATAATAAAATACAACCAATCCTAAGTCCTTAACCCCTTAATGACCAACGACGTATGGGGTACGTCCTGCAAAAAAATGCAGTTAATGACCAAGGACGTACCCCATACGTCGTTGGTCTTTGAAAGCAGTGGAAGCGATCCTGATAGCTTCCAGCTGCTTTCATGTTATTGCAGTGATGCCTCAATATTGAGGCATCCTGCAATAACTGTTTTTAGCCATCCGATGCAGAGAGAGCCACTCTGTGGCCCTCTCTGCATCGGCTATCGATGGCCATTATCGTTGGTGGGTGGGAGCTCATCCAGGGAGGCGGGTGGGCAGTCATTGGTGGAGGAGGGGGGGGGGATCTTATGCGGGTGCGTGCGCGTGCACGAGCGCGCGCGTGCACGTGAGATCTGTTTCAGCATCAATATGCTGTAGATCAGGAGGGTGGGAGAGAGGACTGGGGAGGGTGGGATTTGAAAATCAATGCATCTGGGAGAGGGTGGGGGGTTGGATGTTGAGGGGGGGGCAGCTACACTACAGAAATAAAGAACATTTTTAATAAAATAAAAAAATTAAAATGCAATATTATTTTTCAAACTGGGTACTGGCAGATAGCTGCCAGTACCCAATATGCTGCACAATAAAGGCAGAGGGGGGGGGGGGGGTTAAAGAGCTGTTTGGGGGGGGGATCAGGGAGGTTGGGGGCTAAGGGGGGTCCTACACAGCAGACACATTTTTTATTTTTTTTAAAACCTAAAACCCCCCAAAAAACTTTTATTTTAGTACTGGCAGACTTTCTGCCAGTACTTAAGATGGCGGGGACAATTGTCGGGTGGGGGAGGGAAGGGAGCTGTTTGGGAGGGATCAGGGGGTGGGATGTGTCAGGTGGGAGGCTGATCTCTACACTAATGCTAAAATTAACCCTGCAAGTTCCCTACAAGCTACCTAATTAACTCCTTCACTGCTAGACATAATATACGTGTGATGCGCAGCTGCATTTAGCGACCTTCTAACTACCAAAAAGCAACGCCAAAGACATATATGTCTGCTATTTCTGAACAAAGGGGATCCCAGAGAAGCATTTACAACAATTTGTGCCATAATTGCACAAGCTGTTTATAAATAATTTCAGTGAGAAACCTAAAATTGTGAAATATTTAAAGTTTTTTTTAATTTGATCGCATTTGGCGGTGAAATGGTGGCATGAAATATACCAAAATGGGCCTATATCAATACTTGGGGTTGTTTACTACACTACACTAAAGCTAAAATTAACCCTACAAGCTCCCTACATGCTCCCTAATTAACCCCTTCACTGCTGCGCATAATACACGTGTGGTGCGCAGTGGCATTTAGCGGCCTTCGAATTACCAAAAAGCAACGTAAAAGCCATATATGTCTGCTATTTCTGAACAAAGGGGATCCCAGAGAAGCATTTAAAACTATTTGTGCAATAATTGCACAAGCTGTTTGTAAATAATTTCAGTGAGAAACCTAAAGTTTGTGAAAAAATTTGTGAAAAAGTGAACATTTTTTTTTATTTGATTGCATTTGGCGGTGAAATGGTGGCATGAAATATACCAAAATGGGCCTAGATCAATACTTGGGGTTGTTTACTACACTACACTAAAGCTAAAATTAACCCTACAAGCTCCCTACATGCTCCCTAATTAACCCCTTCACTGCTGCGCATAATACACGTGTGGTGCGCAGTGGCATTTAGCGGCCTTCGAATTACCAAAAAGCAACGTAAAAGCCATATATGTCTGCTATTTCTGAACAAAGGGGATCCCAGAGAAGCATTTAAAACTATTTGTGCAATAATTGCACAAGCTGTTTGTAAATAATTTCAGTGAGAAACCGAAAGTTTGTGAAAACATTTGTGCAAAAGTGAACATTTTTTTTTATTTGATCGCATTTGGCGGTGAAATGGTGGCGTGAAATATACCAAAATGGGCCTAGATCAATACTTTGGGATGTCTTCTAAAAAAAAATATATACATGTCAAGGGATATTCAGGGATTCCTGAAAGATATCAGTGTCCCAATGTAACTAGCGCTAATTTTGAAAAAAAGTGGTTTGGAAATAGCAAAGTGCTACTTTTATTTAGTGCCCTATAACTTGCAAAGAACCTGTAAACATTGGGTATTTCTAAACTCAGGACAAAATTTAGAAACTATTTAGCATGGGTGTTTTTTGGTGGTTGTAGATGTGCAACAGATTTTGGGGGTCAAAGGTTGAAAAAAATGTTTTTTTTCCATTTTTTCCTCTTATTTTATAATTTTTTTTAATAGTAAATTATAAGATATGATGAAAATAATGGTATCCTTAGAAAGTCCATTTAATGGCGAGAAAAACGGTATATAATATGTGTGGGTACAGTAAATGAGTAAGGGGAAAATTACAGCTAAACACAAACACCGCAGAAATGTAAAAATAGCCCTGGTCCCAAACGGTCAACAAATGGAAAAGTGCTCTGGTCACTAAGGGGTTAAAGGGACACTGAACCCAATTTTTTTTCTTTTGTGATTCAGATAGAGCATACAATTTTAAGCAATTTTCTAATTTACTCTGATTATCAAATTTTCTTCATTCTCTTGGTATCTTTATTTGAAATGCAGCAATGTAAGTTTAGATGCCGGCCCATTTTTGGTGAACAACCTGGGTTGTTCTTGCTGATTGGTGGATAAATTCATCCACCAATAAAAAAAGTGCTGCTTAGCGTTCTGAACTAATAAAAAAGCTTAGATGCTTTATTTTTCAAGTAAAGATAGCAAGAGAATGAAGAAAAATTGATAATAGGAGTAAATAAGAAAGTTGCTCTATCTGAATCACAAAAGAAAAAAAATTGGGTTCAGTGTCCCTTTAATATGAAAAATTGAACTCCATATCCAAAATGCTCGAGCACATTAATACATTTTATTATTGAGCTTTTATATCCTTTTAAATACTGCGGGTTCAGAAGTCTTTTCAGGTTTGGCAATGCTAGAATTGAACGTTTCCCTTAGAATCAGATGGTTAATAACAACCTTTTTGTGTGGTTTGGTTAGCGGTTCAGTCCATCTTTCTAATAAGATATTTATTTATTTGTTTAGGTTCACAATGCAAGCTGGGATTTTCAAGGTGTGCCTAGTGATGGTCACAGCCATTGTCAACCACCCACTTCTCTTCCCAAATGAGAACACAAGCCTTCCTGACTCTGATGAGTTCATTCTCCAGAAAATGAAGGAGTACGAGGAAAATCTCAAAATAAACCAGCTAAAGCTGGAGCAACACATGTCCCAGACTGAGAGCAAGGAACAGGAAGAAAAGCAAAAAGAAAATAAAGAATCTGAAGTTGATGATCCACCATGGGACTTCTGGAGTGCTATGTCTATGGTAATATTTTTGATGATTGAAATATGGAGACAAGATTTCCAGGATGGGAATCCTCAAGAGCTGAGCAAGGAGGAGGATGACCTGCAATTCATGGGGAACAGCTGTCAAGGTGTGTCCCTTCCAAACCAGACTGTGCTGGCTATTTTTTCAGACCAGTACATACGAGTGGCTACACATGATGCCACCAGGACTCGAGAGTTTGTTGAAGGCTTTGCAGATGATTTATTAGAAGCTTTACGAAGTCTTTGTAATCGGGATGCCGATATGGAGGTTGAAGAAAGCGTGTGTGTAGGAAGCATGTATGAAAACTGGAGAGTGAATAAACCTTTAACTTGTGATCTTATTGTCCCATTTGCTCCACCAGAACCATTTCAATTTAAGTGTCATCTTTGGGTTACCGACCATCTTATTCCACCTGGATATGGAAAAATCAGAGTAGTAGGACCAGATGATGAGTCAGTAGGTTGTGTCTGTGACAAGACAAAACTTGGAGAGGATATGCTATGCCTCCTTCATAATCCAGCAAATAAAAAAGAAGTAAGCAGTGATATCAATTTACTATGCTCCAAAAACACAAATTACCTGGATGTAGATCAGGTCATGAAATGGTTTCAAACATCTGTTACCAAGGCATGGAGTAAGATATCTCATAAGTATGAATTTGACCTTTCATTCAGCCATTTAGACTCTCCTGGTGCCCTCAGAGTGAAATTCAAATCTGGGAAAGTTATCAACTTTAACATCTCTCCAGTGGTTCAGTTTGAGGACTTGGATCTGTATTTCATATCACATTTTCCCACCTGTGTTGTGCCACACGTCTCTCCCTCAAACAACCACTGGATTCTTTCCTTTGCTGTGTATGAGAGGAGGTTTCTTAAGGAAGTTGCCAAAAATCTCCCAGACAGTTCATGTCATCTCAGTTGCCTACAAATAATGACATTTTTACATTCCAAACAGTGTCAGATAACCGGCCAGAGCGGCCTTACCAGTTACCATCTAAAAACAGTGCTGCTCCATCTTCTGCTGGCTCGAACCTTCTCAGATTGGGACCACCTAATGCTAGAGGAACGCCTGCAAGACATGTTCAAGAGCTTGGAGAAATGCTTGATGGAAAAGAAGCTTGACCACTTCATGATTGGAAACCCCAGACTTCCTCATTCTGTTAGCATTCCAGAAAATATCCGTTTTGCAGAACCACTCAATCTCTTCCGTTCATTTGTTCTGAACAGAGACCTTTACCAGAAAACATTATCCATGTTTTATGAGATGCTGAAAAATGCTACTGTTTTGATAAATGAGTACAGTTTGAACATTCGCGCAGCACATGCCCAGAAGAATCACATTAACCACAGCAATATGTGATTTTGGTTATTATTTCCGGAATGTACTTACAGCTTATCATATTTGCATTCAGTGAATGCTATAAAAAAGGCTATTGGCTGCATAAGAACAAACATCCATTTGGGACTTAATTACTTAAAATGTCTAATTGTTAAACATTGCAATTTATATTCATTATTTATTTTGTGGTGAATCCCAGAGATTGCCACCGTCATACTTAAATGGACATTAAATAGTGAATATATCTATCATGCATATGAAAGTGCATTATTTATACGTTAACAAATATTTTGCATATAAAATGTTAAGATAAAGCTGTTTATTTGTAAGCCACTAGAAAGTGCAGGTTTGTGCAATACTGGTCCATGGGCTGATTATCTAGAGAAACATCTATTTTGTAAAAGACAAAAACTGTAATACATTTTTCATTGTCTAGTTTTAGATGCATCAAAGAAAAAATTGTTTAATGTCCCTTTAAGTATGGTGACATTTTACCGTGCAAGCTCATTTATATCAGTCACTGACTGACCACAGAGATTAGAATCATGGATGTCCCTAGGTTTAACAAGTGGTGCATCCCTGAACTGCTCTTAATTTGCAAAACCTTGTCAGTTGTGCAAACATTATAACAGTGTTAAATACATTTCAGAGCTTTTATTGTGAGTGCAGGAGTTTTGTAATGCTGTGTTGATTTGCTGACACTGTGCATATATAAACATATTAACTTTAAGGTCCCTTTAACCCCTTAATGACATGGACATACCCTGTAGGTTGTGTGTCCTTTCGTTGTTTTTCAGCCCTATAATAGTGCAGGGCTTGCTTAGTTACTACATGTCTAACTGATCTACTCTGTCGTTAGAGGGTTAAGTGGTTTTCTTAGCCGTAGTCTGAATAACAAGTTTGGAGCCCCCAGGAACATATATATTGTCACTTACCATACTAGGGCAGTTACTTACTTTATGAACACTGTAGCAGCTTACTGATTGTAAATGTAGCCACTAGAAATATTACACTATGCCATGAGCCCAAAGCAATCTGCAAAATCATCATGTCCCTAATGCTGTCATGTCCCTAATGCTGTCATGTCCCTAATGCCGTCATGTCCCTAACGCTGTCATGTCCCTAAGGCCGTCATGTCCCTAATGCCGTCATGTCCCTAATGCCGTCATGTCCCTAAGGCCGTCATGTCCCTAATGCCGTCATGTCCCTAATGCTTTCGTGTTCCTAATGATGTCATGTCCCTAATGCTTTTGTGTTCCTAATGATGTCATGTCCCTAATGATGTCATGTCCCTAATGCTGCCATGTCCCTAATGCTGTCATGTCCCTAATGCTGTCATGTCCCTAATGCTGTCATGCTCTTAATGCTGTCATGTCCCTAATGCTGTCATATCCCTAATGCTGTAATGTCTCTAATGCTGTCATGTTCCTAATGCTGTCATGCTCTTAATGCTGTCATGTCCCTAATGCTGTCATGTCCCTAATGCTGTCATGCTCTTAATGCTGTCATGTCCCTAATGCTGTCATGTCCCTAATGCTGTCATGTCCCTAATGCTGTCATGTCCTTAATGCTGTCGTGTCCCTAATGCTGTCATGTCCCTAATGCTGCCATGTCCCTAATGCTGCCATGTCCCTAATGCTGCCATGTCCCTAATGCTGCCATGTCCCTAATGCTGTCATGTCCCTAATGCTGCCATGTCCCTAATGCTGTCATGTCCCTAATGCTGCCATGTCCCTAATGCTGTCATGTCCCTAATGCTGTCATGTCCCTAATGCTGCCATGCCCCTAATGCTGTCATGTCCCTAATGCTGTCGTGTCCCTAATGCTGTCGTGTCCCTAATGCTGTCCTGCCCCTAAGGGGCAGCCGATAATGCAACAAAACACAATACAAAAAATGCTGTTTAGCAAATATAATGTTTCTAGTCACTTAAAGGAGCATTAACTACAGTGGAATTGCATAATGAATAAGCAATAGAATGTTAAATGAGCAATAGATTTGTTCTAGTATTTCAAAATTGCCTTTAAAAAGCCGGCCTCCTGTATCATGTGACAGCCATTAGCCAATCACAGACTTATATACGTATACACTGTGAATTCTTGTACATGCTCAGTAGGAGCTGGTGCCTCATACAGTGTGCATATTAAACACTAAATGCATTCTATAAGTGTTGTGTTGAGGTTATTTCCCGCCTTCCCCTGATCATGGGGGCCACCATGTTGAAATCTGTCATTTACTACACACCAGTGCTGACCTGTTTGCGCATGTGCAGCAAATCTCACTAAACACTGGTGCTGACCTGTTTGCGCATGTGCAGTAAATCTCACTACACACCAGTGCTGACCTGTTTGCACATGCGCAGTGTAACTTAGGTTCCATAATACACCCAAGGTTAGTGGGAGGTGCATGAAATGTATTTAATGTTTTGGGTCCCTTTAGAATTGAGTGCTTATAAGAATTATTAAAGTTTAATTCTAACTTTAGTGTTAATTTAATCATAGAAATAGGGGGACAATGTCTTTATAATTTGTGCTAGTCAGATACTAGTGGAATTTCCCAGCTTTATATATAAACTTTATACACTCCCAGCACAGTCTGCAGCACTTCTGCTTGTGAAACTCCATGACACATGCAGGACAGGACGAATGTGCCCCATGTGTGCAATTTACCTTTCTGCAAGACGAGTTTTTATTACAGAACAGGGTGTGCCTAATTCTACAGATAAAGCAGAACATGATAATCAGCACCAGAGTCCTGGCACATTGGGATAGAATATCCAGTGACAATATATCAGCCAGTAAGCAGTAAAATCCCACATAATCAAGAACTTCCTGTTGGTTTAACTTTAAGGGGAAATAGAACCCCAAATTTTTCTTTCATAATTCAGACAGAGCATACATTTGTAAACAATTTCCCAATTTACTTCTATTATCAATGTTACTTCATTTTCAATGTATCCTTTCTTGAAGGATGCATTACAGAGAGATAGCTGAGCACATTGTTAAGCCAATGATAAAATAAATATATGTGAGCCACCAATCAGCAACTAGCTCTTATCTCCTGAGCCTTCATAGGTATGCTTTTCAATAAAGGATACCAAGAGAAAAAATAAAATTAGATAAAAGAAGTAAACTGAAAAGTTGTTTATAGCTGTGTGCTCTATCTTAATCATGAGAGAAAAGTTATGGGTTTTATGTCCCTATTTAAACAGCTTTTACTCAACGTGTTTATAAAAGAATATTTTTTTACTACTTACGTAGAAGTAATTAATACATAAATAGAAGTAATTAATACATACAGAGAAGTATATAATACATACAGAGAAGTATATAATACATACATAGAAGTATATAATACATACATATAAGTATTTAAATAACCTCAAACAGTTATGATGTATATAGCATTGTATATATGTGTGTGTGTTTTCATTTTTATTACTGAGCAGATACTTTTTTTATTTTACACAGCTTACATTGCAACTGACTATGTAATAAATAGACTGATAAAAGTGTGTACAGATGAAGTTGTATGTTTGAAAACAGCTGTGTACAGATACAATGGTCTGTTAGAAAACAGCTGTGTACAGATGAAGTTGTATGTTTGAAAACAGCTGTGTACAGATACAATGGTCTGTTAGAAAACAGCTGTGTACAGATGAAGTTGTATGTTTGAAAACAGCTGTGTACAGATACAATGGTCTGTTAGAAAACAGCTGTGTACAGATACAATGGTCTGTTAGAAAACAGCTGTGTACAGATGAAGTTGTATGTTTGAAAACAGCTGTGTACAGATACAATGATGTTAGAAAACAGCTGTGTACAGATAAAATGGTCTGTTAGAAAACATCTGTGTACAGATACAATGGTCTGTTGGAAAACATCTGTGTACAGATACAATGGTCTGTTGGAAAACATCTGTGTACAGATACAATGGTCTGTTGGAAAACAGCTGTGTACAGATACAATGGTCTGTTAGAAAACATCTGTGTACAGATTAAGTGATATGTTAAAACATCTGTGTATAAATTTGGTAAATATAAAATACAGGAGAAAATATGTTTGATATATATTTTACAGTATTCACATTGCCCTTTATAGCCATTACTGTGCTCTGTGGCCCCATCATGTAGTTTTAGGGCCAGTGTGCTGCCCTTACCATAATTTCACATCCAGTTTGTACCCCTCAATATCTGTATTCTCTATATTTTATGTAAACGCGTACAGACCCCTCTCCCCATAAACTCATTTTGCAGTTTATTCTCTCACTTTGTTGTAGTCTGATATATGTATTCAAAGGGTTAAAGCTCTAGGACCACAGACAGGTGGACTAAAACAGCCATGTAGCGAAACTGCCCGTTGCAATGTTACTATATTTACTAGAAATCTAATTATATTCTTTGTTTCACTGTATTCTGGAAATGTAACAAAATGAATCAATAAAAAATAGCATTTTGACTGCATATTCACAATAATAATACAATGTAATAGAAGTACTTTGCCTATAGTGGTCTTTGTAGCTATTTCAGGCACCTAGGACTTCAGTTCAGAAATGGATGCTGTTTGTTGGCTGAATTTATATGATGTCCTTTAAATAGAACCTATCACACAAACAAGCTAAGTTCATTTCAAAGAGCTTGAAAAACAAGGAATAATTGTTCACAAATCCTTACCAAGTAATTTGTGTATTGGGAAAGTCTGGTGACTCAGCCATGCAAAATGGGTTGAAAGTCCATCTATCCAAGTAGTTTTGAAAACAAATGAGACTGATACTGGACGCCTATAAAAGGAGCAGAGTTTAAACATTTAATTTAACTTATTAAAATGTTTGTTCTTGTAAACTGACAGAGCTAAAACCTAAATACGTGTATTAGATTAAAATGCAATAATAGTGCAATACAAAACTGTTGAAAATAAACAATAAATACAATAAAAATTGTATATATTTACTTTCAAATTATTTTTATTTAATTTATAAATTTGTTATAATACATTTTAAATGCATCATTGTTTTAAAAAATAATGTATTGGAAATATAAATTATAATATTACATTTAAAAGTATATCATATACAGGTATACGTTAAATACAATTCAATTTAATATCCTTTTAAATATAATTTACAATTATTTTACATTAAAGGGATTCTAAACCCAATTTTTTTCTTTCATGTTTCAGATGCAGCAGCAATTTTAAGCAACTTTCTAATTTACTCCTATTATCAATTTTCTTCATTCTCTTGGTATCTTTATTTGAAAAAGAAGGCATCTAAGCTAAGGAGCCAGCCAATGTTTGGTTCAGATCACACTGGACATCACTTGTTTAAGGGTGGGTGCATCTAGCCACCAATCAGCAAACACAACCCAGGTTGTGAACCAAAAATGATCCGGCTTCTAAACTTAAATTCTTGCTTTTCAAATAAAGATAGCAAAAGAATGAAGAAAATTGATAATAGGAGTAAATTAGAAAGTTGCTTAAAATTGCATGCTCTATCCCAATCACGAAAGAAAAAAATGTGGGTTCATTGCCCCTTTAATTTACTATTTTAATGTTACTACATTTTAACTCATTATTTTTAAGGATAATTTTTTTAATGTAATACATGTATTTAATTATTGGAAAGAATCTACAAACATTGCTTGAAGGGTGTTAGTTTTTTAATTCCGTATCCAAATGTCCCTAATAATGATTGTCCCTGACCTGCTTTAGTGGATAGCCGTCCTATGATAGTGGGTTTACAAAAGGTGTTTGATAAAAGGCAAATTGCAGAATTAAACCTACAGTTGGTCCAAGCTTAAAAAGCTGGGAATAAATCATATATATTCTGTGAGGTATCATTTCTAAACAAAATAATTCATAAGATGTGTAGCCTGTAATTAGAGGTACAGTCTGCTTGTCTTGTAAAATGACTTTGTAAAGAATATTGTTTTGTCAATCCCTCCAGTTGCCCAATAAGGTGTGTGGGTGTATGTATATATGGACCTCTTTTTGTATAGTGCTGGCCATATACACATAACAGTTGACAGCACAAACATAAGTTATAAAGGTAAATGACTATAGAGTGTTTGTACTGAAGAGCTTGCAATTGAGTGAGCAGTGGGAATGAGGGGGTAGATAAGTGTATTGCAATGTGTTAGATGTGCCAGAGATAAGTATTTAACACAAGAATTATATGAATTCTTCTGTGAGGTTACTTTTGAGATTGCTAGATATAAGGCTTAGAGAATTAGAGACAATTGTCACACATTGCAGAGGTTTGGGGACAAATGCCAGAGCTGTTGGTGGGGAAGACGTGACATTTTTGATCAGATATGAGATAAGGAAGGAGCACCGCATGTTATAAGATTAGAGTAAAAACTTATGAGAATAATAAGTAACCTTGAAGGGAAAAAAAAACTTTTTGTTCCATAATTATAAACCAGGTGAGGGAGATTCAGGAGGGGAAGGGGAGATTGTTTGTAAGAGAGAAGGGTTGCTTGAGTGTTTGGATTTATGATAGCTTGCAGAGGAGATAAAGAAGTATAAGGAACACATTGCAGAAGCTAAGGTGGGAAAGGTTAAGGGTATCAATAAGAGTTTTAGCAGAGGAGTGACAAAATAAAGCACATATTAGAGTGTTTCTAGTGGTGGGGAAGCAAGTGTATACAATGGGTTATTTTATGGCGCTCTCATTAGTTCTATTGGTGTTTACTGAAACATTGCTGCCAGTGACAGTGACATCAGATTTGTATGGAAGTGCATAATGGCAGCAGATAAGGGAGGTGATAAGGAATTATAATATAAAGAAGCAGTCAGATTATTGACAGATATGCTGCAATTTAACCAAGAACAAGTGTTTTATCTGCAGTTATATTTTACACCTTTCAGTTTTATTCAGTTATCTTTTACACCTTTCAGTTTTATTCAGTTATCTTTTACACCTTTCAGTTTTATTCAGTTATCTTTTACACCTTTCAGTTTTATTCAGTTATCTTTTACACCTTTCTGTTTTATCTGCAGTTATCTTTTACACCTTTCCGTTTTATTCAGTTATCTTTTACACCTTTCAGTTTTATTCAGTTATCTTTTACACCTTTCAGTTTTATTCAGTTATCTTTTACACCTTTCTGTTTTATCTGCAGTTATCTTTTACACCTTTCCGTTTTATTCAGTTATCTTTTACACCTTTCAGTTTTATTCAGTTATCTTTTACACCTTTCAGTTTTATTCAGTTATCTTTTACACCTTTCAGTTTTATTCAGTTATCTTTTACACCTTTCTGTTTTATCTGCAGTTATCTTTTACACCTTTCCGTTTTATTCAGTTATCTTTTACACCTTTCAGTTTTATTCAGTTATCTTTTACACCTTTCAGTTTTATTCAGTTATCTTTTACACCTTTCAGTTTTATTCAGTTATCTTTTACACCTTTCTGTTTTATCTGCAGTTATCTTTTACACCTTTCAGTAACATTTTTAGGATCAAAGATCTGTAAATAAAATCCTAATCGCATTAAAAAAGTAAAATATATCTGCTGCACCTCAGTGTCTATCATTAAAAAACACAATCACTGTAATATTTATAAAGGGTCTGTGTGTGCAGGAATTGTCTTTATGCAGCAGCAATTAAACACAACAATTTGCATAAAAGGGTAAAATTGTGTGAATTGCAGTTTGCAAGAATTCTATCTTTCATACTACAGTATTTAATCTCATTGGTAAACAATCCTTTATTGGGGGGGAAGGACAGGTCTCAACAGTCTTTTCATGTAGACAGAGCCATCAATTCAATGCTTACTATTAAGTACTATAGGAGTATTGTTCATTTTTTTATCAATTATATAGCTCTTTGATTTCCAGGCGCTTAAAAACACCTAGCATTTCAGGTGAGGGGTTAAACCCCATATTGAATACTTGACTTTTGTAACTCTTTACTGAATAATTGTAAGATGCAAAATACTTTGTAAACAGCATAATATGATGTTAAAATGTTTGATTTTTGCAGGTAAGAAAATAAAATATTTGCTTTACATGAGTTGTTTGCAGTTATTTATTTTAACCACAAGGTGGTGCTGTTGTCTATGGTCAGTAAAATCAATTCTTACACATCAATGCTGTAATAAGAGTATAGGAATTTTACTACATTTAGCAATATTTTTTGTTAAATTATTTGTTTGTAATAATACATGAATTTGTGGTGAGATATAAAGTATATTTTATATAATTGGGCACAGCTAGGCTGTTCTGGACTTTATACCCCATTTATGCCCATAGATGTCTATGCACAAACAGCTGGCTACACATTACCCACTTGCAGTTTCCATGGGACATCCTAAAACATTTAATGTGAAAATGGCTTAATGTAGCTAAATGAGTAAAAAAGTGACCAAATGTTAATCAATACCTGCATAATTTTGCACAACCCAAGATTTCCACTATCCAAACCTATCCTAGAGGTTTCATGGTATTTGGTTTCCCACAAGGCAAATGAGTGACATTAACCACATTAAGCTTGTTTTTTGGGGAGCTTAATGTGGCTTAATGTACAAAATTGAACTTAGATGTTAACCAATTTCCCCCAAACTTCTCACAATACATTAATCTATCTATTCAAACATATTCTGAAAATTTCAGGAAATTTGATAAAACAAACCAAAAGTTATTCGAAATTAATTTTTTTTTACAATCCTAAAAATTTTGGCCCATATTTATCAAGCTCCGTACAGAGCTTGAAGGGCTGTGTTTCTGGCAAATCTTCAGACTCGCCAGAAACACAAGTTATGAAGCAGCGGTCTAAAGACCGCTGCTCCATAACCCTGCCCGCCTGCTCTGAGCAGGCAGACAGGAATCGCCGGAATTCAACCCGATCGAATACGATCGGGTTTATTGACACCCCCCTGCTGACGGCCGATTGGCCGCGAGTCTGCAGGGTGCGGCGTTGCACCAGCAGCTCTTGTGAGCTGCTGGTGCGATGCTGAATACGGAGAGCATATTGCTCTCCGAATTCAGCGAGGTCTTGTGGACCTGATCCGCTCTGTCGGATCAGGTCCTGCAAGACCTTTGTTAAATAGGGGCCTAAATGTTTTAGGATGGTAAAAAAATAGTTAAATGCAAATAAATTTTGGTATGTTTTCTCAAATGTCCTGAAAATTTCAGAATACGTTTGAATAGATAGATTAATGTAGTTTTGGAAGTTTGGGGGAAATTGGTTAAGATCTAAGTTCAATTTTGTACGTTAAGCCACATTAAGCTCCCCAAAAAACAAGCTTAATGTCACTCATTTGCCTTGTGGGAAACCAAATACCATGAAACTTCTAGGATAGGTTTGGAAAGTGACGAACTGAGTTTGTGCCAAGTTTCAAGGCAATTGATCAATGTTTAGGTGAATTTTGGTACATTAAGCTCTTTTTACATTAAGCTGCTCACATTAAATGTTTTAGGATTGTAAAAAAATAGTTAAATGTGAATAACTTTTGGTATGTTTTATCAAATGTCCTGAAATTTTCAGAATATGTTTGAATAGATAGATTAATATATTGTGGTAAGTTTGGGGGAAATTGGTTAACATCTAAGTTCAACTTTGTACGTTAAGCCACATTAAGCTCCCCAAAAAACAAGCTTAATGTCACTCATTTACCTTGTGGAAAACCAAAATCCATGAAACGTCTAGGATAGGCTTGGATAGTGGAAATCTTGGATTGTGCAAAATTATGCAGCAATTGATTAACATTTGGCCACTTTTTTACTCATTAAGCTACATTAAGCCATTTCCACATTAAATGTTTTAGGATGTCCCGTTTCCATCTCCACCAGGAAGACAAGTGGACAGAACTCATATTGTTACACATTAGTAGATGTATTAACTGCCCAGCCAGGAAGGTCCTACTCTCAGCTGGGGCACATTAGCAGGTGCCTTCTTACCTAATGAGGAATCCAGTCCTGTGGAGAGAACATATCTTTTGAAAGCTTCTTTTATTGTCCTTTAACATGAAATTTCAGTCCATTAAAAAGTAGCAGTTATCTTTTTCAGTTTTGAATTAAAAAAACTGGACACCTATTTATGTCCAAACGCAGAGGTTTATGGATTACTAATAAACTTTTTTAATATATGGCCCAGATTACTTTATGGCGGTCTAAATAATATCTCTCTTATAACATTTTGTGCTTGATTGGTTGGCTGGTAATAAAAACGTGGTGGCTATTCCCTTTACACTGAGGCTTCATGAATATTTGATTCATGTGGTTGTGATTTGTAGGGAACAACATTCAAAGTTAGTAAATGTATTTCTTTTATACAAGTGGTGAGAGTCCATGATCCATTACTCCTGGGAATCACTCTTCCTTACCACTAGGAGGATGGCAAAGACTCCCAAACCCCAAAAGTCCTATAATACCCCTCCCACATCACATTTACCACAGCCTTTACTTTTCCTCTGCTGGAGGTGGTCGAAGATTTGTAACTCATCTGTGTGATGTCATGTAACTCATCTGTGTGATGTCAAGTAACTCATCTATGTGATGTCATGTAACTCATCTGTGTGATGTCAAGTAACTCATCTCAGCTCATTCTCTCTCCTCCAAACACGAGTTGTGTTTCTACCAAACAGTTCTACTTTGGTTTCATCTGACCATATGACATTCTCCCAATCCGCTTCTGGATCATCCAAATGCTCTCTAGCATACTTCAGACAGGCCCGGACATGTACTGGCTTAAGCAGGGGGACACGTCTGGCACTGCAGGATTTGAGTCCCTGGCAGCGTAGTGTGTTACTGATGGTAGCCTTTGTTACGTTGGTCCCAGCTCTCTGCAGGTCATTCACTAGGTCCCCCCGTGTGGTTCTGGGATGTTTGCTCACTGTTCTTGTGATCATTTTGACCCCATGGGGTGAGATCTTGCGTGGAGCCCCAGATCGAGGGAGATTATCAGTGGTCTTGTATGTCTTCCATTTTCTAATTATTGCTCCCACAGTTGATTTCTTCGCACCAAGCTGCTTGCCTATTGCAGATTCAGTCTTCCCAGCCTGGTGCAGGTCTACAATTTTGTTTCTGGTGTCCTTTGACAGCTCTTTGGTCTTCACCATAGTGGAGTTTGGAGTGTGACTGTTTGAGGTTGTGGATAGGTGTCTTTTATACTGATAACAAGTTCAAACAGGTGCCATTAATACAGGTAATGAGTGGAGGACAGAGGAGCCTCTTAAAGAAGAAGATACAGGTCTGTGAGAGCCAGAAATCTTGCTTGTTTGTAGGTGACCAAATACTTATTTTCCATCATAATATGCAAATAAATTCTTTCCAAATCAGACAATGTGATTGTCTGGATTTGTTTCCACATTTTGTCTCTCATAGTTGAGGTATACCTATGATGAAAATTACAGGCCTCTCTCATCTTCTTAAGTGGGAGAACTTGCACAATTGGTGGCTGACTAAATACTTTTTTGCCCCACTGTAACATCCTCAGATTCAGATAATTCACATTTGCTGCTATACTGTACACTAACCTTTTCCAAAACAAAATAGCTAAACTTAAACCCAGACTACATTTATTTATATAGAGCCTGCACTTCATTGGGAAATTCTACCAATTCACATATTACTATAGTTATTAATTTCACGTCCAACAAGGAGGGGAAGGGTGAGAGAGAAAAAAAAGCACCCAATTGATTGTTAATATAGGTATTCAAGTATCACCAAATATCCATTAACCCCTTAAATTACATTCCATCAAATACTGAGTTTAATCAAACTTCTTTATCAGTATTTTTTGATCCTCATAATCTAGATTCAGAATCCAACATTTCCATTTTTCAAAAAATACTTCCACATTGTGCTCAATATTGAACCAGATATCATGTTGCCCTACCATAAACTGTCTCTGCACTGCAATTTTAAAGGATGCAAAGAAAGGTTCCCAATTCCTATTCCAAGTTTTAAATATTAGATTTCGCCCAATAATTATTAAGGTATTTATAAAATGTTGTCTATGTTGGGATATTGAGTCCGGCGATACTAAAAAAATAATTTGTTCAGGAGAGAAGTCTATATTAGTATGACAGATATTATTTAACCAGAAATTAACCTTTTTTCCAGAATCTCATAATTTTGGGACATGACCACAGACAATGCAAAATGTTGGCTCTAGGAAATTTGCATTTTGGACAGCATGGGGGTACTAAACTTGTTCCCCACTTAGATCTTCTATATGGGGTTATATATGTCATCAACATGTTGCTCTCTGGAAAAAGCAGAGAGAGTAGCTTTTTCCACTTTCTGTAAACTCTTGTCTATAATTTCACCATCTATAGTGTGTAGACCTAATTTATTCCACTTATATACAGTTTCTTCCAGTAGAGCTTCATGATTCATGTTAGTAATTACATTATATAAAGGAGAAATGGAGAATTTTCCTACCTAAATGCATTAATAATATGTATGATTACCTTCCACTCCCAGTGTACACCATATATTCTATGTGAATAACTACAGTATTGCTTAGTTTGCAGATATGATAACCAATGTTTCCCCTCCAGATTGTACCTGTCCCTAATTTGGGACAGGATCATCCCACATTTGGCATACTCTAATCTCTTATTACCCCAAGATTTAGCGCTCTGTCCCAGTTGAAGATTTGGGTTGTTATCTATCTCTAAATATCTAGAGACAGAGAAATTAATTTTTAAAGTCTTGCATATACGGTAAATTTTTAATTTGGGTATGCATAATATTTATTAACAAAATTGATTTATTAATTTTAGATTCAATTTCATACATGACAAAGTCTCCACATTTAAATATCATATCTAAAGCAATTTTTGCCAATGCAGCAAGATTATAATTAACAATATGAGGGAGAGCGGAGCCCAAGAACCTTTTAGATATTGTTAATTTATTTAGACTAATTCTGGCCTTTCCTGTCCCCCATAGTTAATATCTAATTGCAGTATTAATTCTAATGACATCTGGCTTCTTCAAAAGGAGAGGTACGGTTTAAAAAATATAAAGCAGTTTTGGTAAAAAAAAAAAAATTTAGTAAGCTTATCTTCCCTGATAAAGACAGTGGTGCCGACTTCCATTTTTTAAGTTGTTCACAAAACGTATTAACCCCAGGGAAAAAATTCAATTTATACCATTCCTCTGGGCTATTAGAAATCTTAATCCCCAAATATGTTAAAGTTTCCCAACCTCCTTGAACATTCCAGGAGCAGATTATTCTTTCTTATATACCCATAAAATTTCTGATTTATTTATATTAACTACATATCCAGAAAAAGCACTAAATAGCTCGATTATTTTCCTGATTTTGGGGAAGTTCATTAAATAATTTTGAGTAAAAATTAAGAGATAATTCGCATATAATGCATTTGTGATCTCTTGCCCAAACATATTTATGCCCTGAATTTCATTTTTTATCAATATAGCAAATGATTCAAGCGCTAAATTGAAAATAAGTGGAGACAATGGGCATCCTTGACGTGTCCCACGTAATAATCTAAATGTAGCAGATCTAGAATTATTAATTAACAAGCAAGCAGATGATTCTGTATATTGATTTTTAATAACATTATAAATATTACCCAAAAATCCAAATTTATTCAAGGAGGTGGGAAGATGGTCCCATGTTATAGAGTCAAAAGCTTTACAAGCATCCAAGGATATAATTGAAAGGTCCTATTCTGGTTGGAGTTTTTTGTATTTTAAATTATACCAAGTATTAGAAATAATCAAAAGAATTTTCCTAACATTTATATTTAAGGATCTACTCTTCATAAATCCAGCCTGGTCAGAGCTTATCACCAACCCGAGGGAAGGTTGTATTCTCTTCGTGATTAACTTATTTAGTATCTTATCTAGATTCAATAAAGAAATAGGTCTATATGAATCTATAGATTCTGGATTTTTCCCTGTTTTCAAAATAAGAGTAATTACAGATTCATTAAAATTCCTCGGGGGGGGGGGGGGGTGATTTGGCCAGACCAGATTTTATTGAAAAGAAGAGTCAGGATCTCTGCAGTCTCGTTTGCTAAGATCTTGTAAAATTCAGCTGGGAGGCCATCCGGGCCAGCTGCTTTGTTATTCGCAAACTCTTTAAGAATTTTCGCCACCACGGTTTCTAAAATTGGGGCATTTATCTTTTCCAAATCGAAGGAGTTAACCCTAGGATTCTTAATATGATTCCAAAACCACTCTTTTTTCTCCATATCAACATTAGGTTTAGAATATAATTCAGTGTAAAAGTCTTGGAAAGCTTCCTTAATTTTACCCATTGCTGTTACCTTTCTATCATGTATTTTTATTTTAGTAATAAGTGAAGACTTTTTCTGATATCTATTAATCTGTGACAAAAAAGCTCCAGATTTATTACCAAATCTATAATATTTAGCAGCTTTCCTAACATCTTGCCAAATAGATTCATTCATTAAAAAAATCACGCTGATCTTTAGCTATCATATATTCCCTCCAGCTATCTAGATCTTGATCCCTAATATATTTTGAATATGTATTGATCAATTGATTGGATACCTGCTTTTTTCTCATTTCTATCTTTTTTTTTTTAAATTTACACATATATGCAATAATTTCACCTCGCAAAACAGCTTTCCAAGCTTGCCCAAATATATCAATTTTATCCATATAACCTACATTTTTACGTTTATAGTCTGCCCACTTATTTTGTATGTATGTAATAAATGTTGGGTTATTAATCTAATATTTAGGGAAAGTAAAAAATGTCTCTCCCTTCTGACCATTTGAGACTTCCATAGACATAATAATAGGTGCATGATCAGAGACTTGGTCTATTCTGGATTCTGAAATACAATTAACTAAAAACTTTCAGATATTAAAAACATGTCTATTCTAGAAAGTACAGAATATTTCTTAGAAATACATGTGAATTCCCTTTCATCCGGATGCAGGATTCTCCATATATCTTGTAATTTAAGATCTTTCTTTAATTGCTTTAAGATTTTAGCTTTGCGCTTTCTTCTATATTGTAATGATTTAATATCTTTGATATTGTTATTTATTTTACACTTTTTTTGGTTTCCTCAATTTAAACCCATCTGCTTTCTACCCAGAATCTCATTGGGTGTTAGATTCAGATCTCCACCTAACACAATTGGCCTATCCATAAAGGGGATAAGAGCACCCCTAAGAGAATTCCAAAAACTAAAATCTAATTTGTTAGGGCCATATACGTTACATAGGAGGAATTGTCGCCCCTCAATTTCAATATCAACAATTATATATCTACCATCTTTATCTAGAATATGATTCTTAACATTATACCGTAAAGCTTTACTAAATAAGATAGCAAGTCCTTTTTTCCGCTTCTCTCCAGGTATAAATATTATCTCTTTAACCCAGTTACTCTTAAAGGGACAGTCTACCATAGAATTGTTATTGTTTTAAAAGATAGATTATTATTATCAGGAATTTGTAGAGCGCCAACAGATTCCGCAGCGCTATAACCCCTTTATTACCCATTCCTCAGTTTTGCACAACCAACACTGTTATATTAATACACTTTTTACCTCTGTGATTACCTTGTATCTAGGAACCTTCTTCCAGCCCCTGATCACATGACTGTCACTGTTTATTATCTATTGTCTTACAATTAGCATTGTTTTGTGCTAAATCTTAAATAACTCCCTGTGCCTGAACACAGTGTTATCTATATGGCCCACGTGTACTTTCTGTCTCTTTGTGTTGAAAAGAGATTTAAAAAGCATGTGATAAGAGGCAGCCCTCAAAGGCCTAGAAATTAGAATATGAGACTACCTATGTTTAGTTTAAACTAAGAATACCAAGAGAAAAAAAGCACATTTGATGATAAAAGTAAATTGGAAAGTTGATTAAAATTACAAGTCCTATCTGAATAGTGAAAGTTTAATTTATACTAGACTGTCCCTTTAAGTTTCAGAGACTCCTGAGTTTTTAAATGTGTTTCCTGGAGAAAAAGAATCTGAGTACCTAAACTTTTTGCATATTTTAAAATTGCTTTCCTTTTATTTGGTGATGCTATTCCCCCAATATTCCATGATACAACTTTTAAAATCATCTATTTAATATTGTTTGAAGTAAAATATTAAAACAACAAGTTGGGGGGGGCAAGAGAGTTATTAAATGTAAAAAAAGAGCGCTTCCATCATTCTCAATAGAGTATTTTACCCACTCTAACAAGATTATTATACAAAAAAAACTCCACTTTGTAGTCTATTTCCAAACATTAGTACCCATCCAATCCCTGACTTCAGATTCTTCCATGAAAGTTTTACTCCCTTCCTGCAGTTGAACACTTATCTTAGCAGGGTATAACAACCCAGCTCTCAGTCCTGCCTGTATAATCTGTGTGCATAATGGAGCCATCACTTTTCGTTTATTAGAGGTCTCAACTGAAAAATCATTAAATACAGTAATACAATCTTTCTGCCTCTATACTCTACGATACCATTCTTGCTTCTATATGATAACCGGTCTGTTGTAGTATTCACCTGTTTTAACCTCTTTTCTCTGGATCATTCTATGTATCCTTTCTATTACTGGGGAAAAGTCAGTCTCTTTCAGGCCTAGCAAAGACAACTCTTTCTCTACAAAGAAATTTAAATCCTTCTCCAAAATATCTTCTGGGAGACCAATAATCCTCATATTATTCCTACGTGATCTATTTTCAAGGTCCTCTAATTCAGTCTTAATACTTTCTACCTATTTCCCTATCCTCTACTTCTGATACCATTTGTTCCATCTGTGTTAAACATTAGCATACTGCTTAACTTCATTAGATAGTGTCGTTATGCTACTCTGAATAAGGTCAAACTTCGGGGAAAATATAGCATTAATTTGTTTTAATAATTCCAAGTTAGTGTTACTTTGAGATATATTCTCCTCACTTAAATCCTTAATTGTGTCTAAAGTGGATTTATTTAGTTTATCCTTTGTGCGACCTTTTGTGGCCATTTTAGGTGACATTCTTATTTATATATTTATCCATGCACAAAACCCCCCAAAAGAAAAAGTGCTAGTGGAAAAAAAAAAATCAGATATACATATAGATTTCCTTATCTTTTTTGTAAATACAAATTCTTACTCTAAACAGTATGTATAATAACACTCGCCACTTTATAACAACTGATATAGATTATAACAAGGGTAGCCACTATCCAGACTTTGATTTTTACACTAAATAGGATCCTTAATGCAAAATATTTAAAATATAATTTCCAGGTTTCTAAACCATTGACCCTGCTATACAAAGCTTCTGCTTATAAATTTGCAATACTCTTAAACAAAACCACAAGCATTATTATGTCACTACTAGTCTAATAATTATTAATAGTTGCACAAGCATTATTGTGTCACTACTAGTCTAATAATTATTAATAGTTGCACAAGCATTATTGTGTCACTACTAGTCTAATAATTATTAATAGTTGCACAAGCATTATTGTGTCACTACTAGTCTAATAATTATTAATAGTTGCACAAGCATTATTATGTCACTACTAGTCTAATAATTATTAATAGTTGCACAAGCATTATTGTGTCACTACTAGTCTAATAATTATTAACGGTTGCACAAGCACGAATATATCAGACAGCCAGAAAGAGTTTATTTCCTGCTTTTCAATCTTCCCTTCTCGTATTTTTAGCCCTCCTTAAAGTCCGTTGTTACATGAACTTCTACCAGGGAATACAGGAAGAGGAAAAAGTGCTCCACCTGTCCAATATATCCTTTAGGTTTTTAAATTAATGTTACCGTCCCTTTCAATGCACCACAAAAATGCAACACTGGAAAAGAGCGATTGCTCAAATACAATTAAAAAAATTCAAAGTACAATAGGATATTGATTCCTTGTAACCTCCATTAATTGTTTAGCGATAATTCATTTGCCTTATATCCGTTTGGCAGGCCTTACAGGAGTTGATGCAACTTAATTTGTGCAACCACTTTATACAGTCCCTTATTATTATCATTTATTTGTATAGCCCCTGCCAAATTCCCTTATATAGGAGGGTTCATCCTGAGCGTGTTATTTGAGGCACACATAGTGCACCTATACATTAACTTGGTATCAATAGTAATGTAACTTAAAGGTGTCCAAAGTTTTTGGATTACATATGTCCTTGTTGCACAGAGTCTTATTACTACCGGGCCCTACTCTTTGCAGGCACTTTGCACACAAAAAAAAGAAAGCAAAGCATACACCCTTAAGCTCCCATGCAAATATTCCTTGAATTCTTCCACCACCACTGATACCAGTATTTTCCTCCCCTCCACAGCAGTAAGACTGTATAGCAAAATATACCAGATAAGTTTTAATATTCATGCATCACATCAAAGAAAAAGTTCTGTTATCCCAGAAACAGCATATATTCCAAGCCTATTTCAATACCTTCTTTCCTCATACAATTTAAGAGGTACCATAAAACTAAGACAGTACTTATCTGAAGTCATGGGCAGGTAATCTTCTTCCCAACACTTAAGTTATCTTGACGGTAGGATGTACGTCAGCGGGACCTTACATGCTGGCGTGTATGGTATAGATGTTTACCGTGTTCCACTATCCCTTCAATCCAGGGCAGAAACCTGCGTGGCTAAGCCGGTCTGTCTTCCTCCATCTCATGATACACTGCTACCACTGTTTAGCATGTGGAGAAGTCCTTACCTAGGGGCTAGGTCTTTTTACCCCTTACCAGGGTCGGTCTTCCTCCACTACAGACAGCAACCAGTCCAGCTGCCTTTTCATGCCCCGGGACACACTTGTGGATCGAATCCGACAGGCCTGTATACCTAGGCCGCCTAGGAAAGATGCCCAAGTGGAGTCAGGCTGCAACCGGATATTTGTCAAATTCTGTCCATTGCTATTCATACTGCCAAGGAAGGTTCTCAGATCTTCCTGCCCAACTTGCAAATAATAACAATGGTGAGCGAATCTGGTGTCCTATAGAAAGGTATATAGATGACATCTTTATCATTTGGCAAAGTAGAGAGGAAGATCTGAGAACCTTTCTAGACAGTATGGATAGCAATGGGCAGCATTTGACATTTACCTCAGAATTTAGTAGTACCAATATAATTTTTGGATTTGGAAATATTTATCCAAGATGAAAAACTAAATACTAGGCTGAAACATGTTGCTTTTATATTTAAGCGGTGATTATTTGTCTCTACATTTATAGTCTATTCTGATACTTAAGATTCCCTGCAGTGTAAATACTGAACACACAGCAGTAGCATGACCTATCGTGTGATTGCAATAGGAAATGCTTGTGTAACGGCTTGTTTTTTAAATATATGACGTGTTTCTATAAGCAAGAGAGTGAATGTAGATCCTGCGCAGAAGACAGATGGGGGGAGGAGATTGGGAATACCTCTAGCTCTCCTCAACGGATACCCTAGTGTACCCGATGTAAACAGAAAACGATAGGGGGTGGAGGTGAGCGCCAAAGTAGGCTGAGGAAGGGAAAGGGGGACAACTGTAGCCCACAATGTGGGTCCTCCTACTAGTAGTTATTGAGTGAATGTACAAAAGATATATGCTAAAATGGGTATACAAGTTAAAAATGTATATCAATATTTATTCCACACAATCGGTTAAAAATATCAGTGATCTTCTAAAACATACAGTCAAAAAGATATATTACACATTCATAAATAATCATGGATCCATGTTACAATAACGAAATGTAGAAAATGACATAAAATCTGAAAAAATAATAAAAATAAAAATAAAAATAAAAGTAAAAATGACCTGGTGCACCTAAAAACGTCTGACAATGAATGACCTGATAGGCCAAGTGTCTTAGTATGGGTGGTACTCTATGGTACAATCCGGATATTGATGAGTGTTCTTAAGATTGTATTTTTCCAAACAGATAATGGTGTGAAAAAAAGGAAAAGTGTCTATATTATATATCCGATTCAGAAAAATTCCAAAATAGTGTGTATCCTGTGATCCCAAATGTGAAGAAAATATAAGTAACTTTGCAAAAAATGTGGAAATCCTCAAATGGGTGAAACAAAAAGAAAAGAAATTAGTCTTTCAAAAATTAATCAATAAGTGTCCAAAATGATAAAGTGGATTCTGTGCAGTGAAGTTGTCTCCCAGTAGGATACAATAAAACAAAATAAAACTGTGCAAAAACCTGCAAAGAAAACAAACAATACTATAATATATATAAACTGTTCAGTGGATATATCAGTATTATGCTTACTGGCCTTTATCAAGACTGTCTTGATAAAGGCCAGGAGGATATGGCCGAAACGCGTCGACTGATTTGAGTAAGCATAATACTGATATATCCACTGAACAGTTTATATATATTATAGTATTGTTTGTTTTCTTTGCAGGTTTTTGCACAGTTTTATTTTGTTTTATTGTATCCTACTGGGAGACAACTTCACTGCACAGAATCCACTTTATCATTTTGGACACTTATTGATTAATTTTTGAAAGACTAATTTCTTTTCTTTTTGTTTCACCCATTTGAGGATTTCCACATTTTTTGCAAAGTTACTTATATTTTCTTCACATTTGGGATCACAGGATACACACTATTTTGGAATTTTTCTGAATCGGATATATAATATAGACACTTTTCCTTTTTTTCACACCATTATCTGTTTGGAAAAATACAATCTTAAGAACACTCATCAATATCCGGATTGTACCATAGAGTACCACCCATACTAAGACACTTGGCCTATCAGGTCATTCATTGTCAGACGTTTTTAGGTGCACCAGGTCATTTTTACTTTTATTTTTATTTTTATTTTTATTATTTTTTGAGATTTTATGTCATTTTCTACATTTCGTGTTTCTATAAGCATAATGTTGCAGACATTGGAGCTATTGCATGTGGAGAACTGTATGTAAATATTTTACGGGAGCTGTGGACGTACCAGGCCTAGGTTGTATGGTTTGGAGCCATGGTGTACCCTCGTTTACAAGGTGTATCCTGTGAGTACTTTCCTTTGGAGTGTGCTCCGGTTGTTGTAAAATTCTACACCATAAGCCTTTTTATTCTTAAATGATGAGATGATTATAAGACTTCAGCCACCTGTGGATGAACTTTATTTGGGACTTTTGATCTTTTATATATTTTGATGTTTTTATTGTATTTGAAACATTTGTATATTATTAAATGTTAACATTTTAGCTGATTGTTATCGCAATACAAGTGATCAGTTTGTGTCTATATGCTAAGTATCTTACATTTGACATCACACAGATGAGTTTACATGACATCACACAGATGTGTTGCATGACATCACACAGATGTGTTGCATGACATCACACAGATGTAAGCAAATTAGGAACAGCACACACATGTAAGCCAATTAGGAACAGCACACACATGTAAGCCAATTAGGAACAGCACACACATGTAAGCCAATTAGGAACAGCACACACATGTAAGCCAATTAGGAACAGCACACACATGTAAGCCAATTAGGAACAGCACACACATGTAAGCCAATTAGGAACAGCACACACATGTAAGCCAATTAGGAACAGCATACACATGTAAGCCAATTAGGAACAGCATACACATGTAAGCCAATCTGTGATGCAGACCACATGGCTAGCCACGGTCTTTATGTTGGTATAAAATGCATTGTTTTAAAGTTATGAGTTAAAGCCAAAATCCGGACATACTGTATATTTAGTAAAGTCATCCTGGAGAAGTCATCTGGGTGTTTTTTCTAGTTGTATGAATTAGAAAAGCCACAATTTTGAGACATTAAGTAAATGGAAAGGTGGCTTAATAATTAGTGAAAGCGCTTTGGAATTTTACTGCTAGTGTGACAGCACTGTCCTTTTAAAGGGTTGTGCACATTAGTTCTCACAAAGGATTGCGCACATCAGTTCTCACAAAGGGTTGCGCACATCAGTTCTTATAAAGGGTTGCGCACATCAGGGGCGCGATCCGATAAAGATCGTAGTTTGTGGTGCAAGCGAGGGAACCCCCGCTGCTCGCAGTTTCAGCTCGCAACTCGAGCTATCCTATATACGGCGCCGTCAGAGGCTAAAGTGCCGTAAGTCTGACAAACCAGCGATGTCCAGAAATCTGCGTAAGTACAAATTTCTGGAGTCGCCAGTGACTTACGGCACTTTAGAAACTGCCGGTGCCTACAAAACCTGACTAAAGTTATAAAATCACCCGTACTGTCTAACACGCCTCCCAAACATATCCCGACACGTCTAACCCTCTATCCGCTATCCCCCCTCACTATCCTAATAATAAAATATGTATTAACCCCTAAACCGCCACTCCCGGACCCCGCTGCCAGCTATATTAAATCTATAACCCCCTAATGTGAGCCCCTACCCCGCCGCCATCTATCTTACCTACCCCCTAAAGTGAGCCCCCTACCCTGCCGCCATCTATCTTACCTACCCCCTAAAGTGAGCCCCCTACCCCGCCGCCATCTATCTTACCTACCCCCTAAAGTGAGCCCCCTACCCCGCCGCCATCTATCTTACCTACCCCCTAAAGTGAGCCCCCTACCCCGCCGCCATCTATCTTACCTACCCCCTAAAGTGAGCCCCCTACCCCGCCGCCATCTATCTTATCTACCCCCTAAAGTGAGCCCCTACCCCGCCGCCATCTATCTTATCTACCCCCTAAAGTGAGCCCCTTACACCGCCGCCATCTATCTTACCTACCCCCTAAAGTGAGCCCCTTACACCGCCGCCATCTATTTTAAAAATATTAACCCCTAATTTAATCCCCCTACACCGCTGCCAGCTATAATAACTATATTAACCCTAATTATATTAGAGTTAATATAGTTATTATATTATATATATTAAGTATAATAACCCTATCTAACTCTAACATCCCTAACTAAATTCTTATTAAAATAGATCTAATTAATATTAATATTATTAATTAAAATATTCCTATTTAAATCTAAATACTTACCTATAAAATAAACCCTAAGATAGCTACAATGTAATTAATAATTACATTGTAGCTATTTTAGGGTTTATATTTATTTTACAGGTAACTTGGTATTTATTTTAACTAGGTACAATAGCTATTAAATAGTTAATAACTATTTAATAGCTACCTAGTTCAAATAATTACCAATTTACCTGTAAAATAAATCCTAACCTAAATTACAAATACACCTACACTATCAATAAATTAAATAAACTACAAATATCTAAACTAAAATACAATAAAAAAAAATAAACTAAATTAGAAAAAAACACAAACACTAAATTACAAAAAATAAAAAAAATTACAAGATTTTTAAGCTAATTACACCTATTCTAAGCCCCCTAATAAAATAATAAAGCCCCCCAGAAAAAAAAAAAAATCCCTGCCCTATTCTAAATTAAAAAAGTTCACAGCTCTTTTACTTTACCAGCCCTTAAAAGGGCCTTTTGCGGGGCATGCCCCAAAGAAAACAGCTATTTTGCCTGTAAAACAAAAAAAACACAATACCACCCCCCAACATTACAACCCACCACCCACATACCCCTATTCTAAACCCACCCAAACCCCCCTTAAAAAAACCTAACACTACCCCCCTGAAGATCTCCCTACCTTGTCTTCACCCAGCCGGGCAGAACTCTTCATCCAATCCAGGCGATGTCCAATCAAGCGGCAGAGAAGTCTTCTTCCATCCGGCGATGTCTTCAATCAAGCGGCAGTGAAGTCTTCTTCCATCCGGCGATGTCTTCTTCCATCCGGCATCTTCAATCTTCTTTCTTCGCTCCTCCGCCGGGGAGCATCCATCCGGCACGAAGATTAAATGAGGAATGAGGTACCTTTAAATGATGTCATCCAAGATGGCGTCCGTCGAATTCCGATTGGCTGATAGGATTCTATCAGCCAATCGGAATTAAGGTAGAAAAATCTGATTGGCTGATTGAATCAGCCAATCAGATTCAAGTTCAATCCGATTGGCTGAATACAATGCACGTACGCAATATCACAATAATACAATGCACGTTCCCAATATCACAATAATACATGCACGTTCCCAATATCACAATAATACAATGCACATGCTCAATATTACAATTATACAATGCACGTGTGTAATATCACAGTAATACAATGCACAATATCACAATAATACAATGCACCTGTGTAATATCACTATAATACAATGCACGTGTGCAATATCACAGTTATACAATGCATGTGTGTAATATCACAATAATACAATGCATGTGTGTAATATCACAATAATACAATGCATGTGTATAATATCACAATAATACAATGCATGTGTATAATATCACAATAATACAATGCATGTGTATAATATCAAAATAATACAATGCATGTGTATAATATCACAATTATACAATGCATGTGTGTAATATCACAATAATAAAATGCATGTGTATAATATCACAATTATACAATGCATGTGTGTAATATCACAATAATAAAATGCATGTGTTTAATATCACAATAATAAAATGCATGTGTATAATATCACAATTATACAAGGCATGTGTGTAATATCACAATAATAAAATGCATGTGTGTAATATCACAATTATACAATGCATGTGTATAATATCACAATAATAAAATGCATGTGTGTAATATCACAATTATACAATGCATGTGTGTAATATCACAATAATAAAATGCATGTGTGTAATATCACAATAATAAAATGCATGTGTGTAATATCACAATTATACAATGCATGTGTGTAATATCACAATAATAAAATGCATGTGTGTAATATCACAATAATAAAATGCATGTGTGTAATATCACAATTATACAATGCATGTGTGTAATATCACAATTATACAATGCATGTGTGTAATATCACAATAATAAAATGCATGTGTGTAATATCACAATAATAAAATGCATGTGTGTAATATCACAATTATACAATGCATGTGTGTAATATCACAATAATAAAATGCATGTGTGTAATATCACAATTATACAATGCATGTGTGTAATATCACAATAATAAAATGCATGTGTGTAATATCACAATTATACAATGCATGTGTGTAATATCACAATAATACCATTTTTGTATATAACTAAGGGTGATATGTGAAACCAGATGTGGACTCCTTGCCCAATGTGCCTAGAGGGATATGGCTGAACCAAACTGATGAGGTTGAAACAATCGTCTGGGATTGCTGTTGCCTTTGTTCAGAGGAGAATTGCCTGGAATTTTGGGGCTGGACTGACCTTGTTAGGCTGAATCATTCTGATATACTTCAGGAAATTCCCCAATAAGCAAAGCACAATTGGGCTAAAAGAAGCTATTCCCAGGTGGTAACCGGGTCATAGAACAAGCCCGGAGCTGTTGTTTGTTCCTGGCGGATAGCTTCTCTTTCTGTTTGTATCTAAGCCACATGTTTGTTCCTGGCAGATAGCTTCTCTTTCTGTTTGTATCTAAGCCACATGTTTGTTCCTGGCAGATTTGCTTCTCTTTCTGTTTGTATCTAAGCCACATGTTGTTTGTTCCTGGCGGATAGCTTCTCTTTCTGTTTGTATCTAAGCCACATGTTTGTTTGTTCCTGGCGGATAGCTTCTCTTTCTGTTTGTATCTAAGCCACATGTTTGTTTGTTCCTGGCGGATAGCTTCTCTTTCTGTTTGTATCTAAGCCACATGTTTGTTCCTGGCAGATAGCTTCTCTTTCTGTTTGTATCTAAGCCACATGTTTGTTCCTGGCGGATTTGCTTCTCTTTCTGTTTGTATCTAAGCCACATGTTGTTTGTTCCTGGCGGATAGCTTCTCTTTCTGTTTGTATCTAAGCCACATGTTTGTTTGTTCCTGGCGGATAGCTTCTCTTTCTGTTTGTATCTAAGCCACATGTTTGTTTGTTCCTGGCGGATAGCTTCTCTTTCTGTTTGTATCTAAGCCACATGTTGTTTGTTCCTGGCGGATAGCTTCTCTTTCTGTTTGTATCTAAGCCACATTTTGTTTGTTCCTGGCGGATAGCTTCTCTTTCTGTTTGTATCTAAGCCACATGTTGTTTGTTCCTGGCAGATAGCTTCTCTTTCTGTTTGTATCTAAGCCACATGTTTGTTTGTTCCTGGCGGATAGCTTCTCTTTCTGTTTGTATCTAAGCCACATGTTTGTTTGTTCCTGGCAGGTAGCTTCTCTTTCTGTTTGTATCTAAGCCACATGTTGTTTGTTCCTGGCATATAGCTTCTCTTTCTGTTTGTATCTAAGCCACATGTTGTTTGTTCCTGGCATATAGCTTCTCTTTCTGTTTGTATCTAAGCCACATGTTGTTTGTTCCTGGCAGATAGCTTCTCTTTCTGTTTGTATCTAAGCCACATGTTGTTTGTTCCTGGCAGATAGCTTCTCTTTCTGTTTGTATCTAAGCTACATGTTTGTTCCTGGCGGATTTGCTTCTCTTTCTGTTTGTATCTAAGCCACATGTTGTTTGTTCCTGGCGGAAAGCTTCTCTTTCTGTTTGTATCTAAGCCACATGTTGTTTGTTCCTGGCAGATAGCTTCTCTTTCTGTTTGTATCTAAGCCACATGTTTGTTCCTGGCGGATTTGCTCCTCTTTCTGTTTGTATCTAAGCCACATATTGTTTGTTCCTGGCGGAAAGCTTCTCTTTCTGTTTGTATCTAAGCCACATGTTGTTTGTTCCTGGCGGATAGCTTCTCTTTCTGTTTGTATCTAAGCCACATGTTGTTTGTTCCTGGCAGATAGCTTCTCTTTCTGTTTGTATCTAAGCCACATGTTGTTTGTTCCTGGCGGATTTGATTCTCTTTCTGTTTGTATCTAAGTCACATGTTGTTTGTTCCTGGCGGATTTGCTTCTCTTTCTGTTTGTATCTAAGCCACATGTTGTTTGTTCCTGGCGGATTTGCTTCTCTTTCTGTTTGTATCTAAGCCACATGTTGTTTGTTCCTGGCGGAAAGCTTCTCTTTCTGTTTGTATCTAAGCCACATGTTGTTTGTTCCTGGCGGACAGCTTCTCTTTCTGTTTGTATCTAAGCCACATGTCTGTTCCTGGCGGATTTGCTTCTCTTTCTGTTTGTATCTAAGCCACATGTTTATTTGTTCCTGGCGGATAGCTTCACTTTCTGTTTGTATCTAAGCCACATGTTGTTTGTTCCTGGCAGATAGCTTCTCTTTCTGTTTGTATCTAAGCCACATGTTGTTTGTTCCTGGCGGTTAACTTCTCTTTCTGTTTGTATCTAAGCCACATGTTGTTTGTTCCTGGCGGTTAACTTCTCTTTCTGTTTGTATCTAAGCCACATGTTTGTTTGTTCCTGGCGGTTAACTTCTCTTTCTGTTTGTATCTAAGCCACATGTTACAAAATATATAAATAGGGGGCACCCTTGCATAGTGTCCAACCAGTATATACTAAGCAATAGTTAGTAAATCATATAGAATAATATCAAAGATATAAATAGGAAGACATAGGAAGAAGAAATAGGAAGGCATAGACAGATCAGTGGAGCTCTCACTAGATTTTGATTCAATTATATCCATATTGATATTTTTTTTTGCGTCTATTAGATCTTTCTATAAAACACAGCATCTTAATAAAGATCAACAACCCCTAGTGGACCAAAGATATAGTGTGATCACAAAGCAATTACACTATAGCAAAACAAATACAAAATATATAAATAGCGGGCGCCCTTGAATAGTGTCCAACCAGTATATATTAAGCAATAGTTAGTATATCATATAGGATAATATCAAAGATATAAATAGGAAATAATGCAAATCTGAGAACAGTGATTGTATAACCAAAGATTATGCAATTAATACATGGTATAAAGTTACACCGTTATATTAAAGTCCCAAATGATGATATTCGTGGGTGGGTGAATATTCCTAAGGCACGATATGTAGTTGCATGTGGAGAAGTGTATATAAATATTCCACGGGAGCTGTGGACGTACCAGGCCTAGGTTGTATGGTTTGGAGCCATGGTGTACCCTCGTTTACAAGGTGTATCCTGTGAGTACTTTCCTTTGGAGTGTGCTCCGGTTGTTGGAAGTTTCTACACCATAAGCCTTTTTATTCTTGAATGATGAGACGATTATAAGACTTCAGCCACCTGTGGATGAACTTTATTTGGGACTTTTAATGCTTAAAATTGCTGCTCTATTTGAACCCTGAAATAAAAAATGTGGGTTTAGTGTCCCTTTAAGAGAATTTCAATAGTCAGAATCTCTCTTTTCTCAAACACAGAGGAATGAGGTAAAATAATTCCATATATGTTCTTATAAAAAGGTTCACATTATCTCCAGAACAAAATCACTTGGAGAAAGCTTCCCTCGGTTTGTATTTTTAACTCAAATAATGATGTCATAATGTAACACCTGTAAACTCACAGCATACATTCCCCATCTGCTTGCTGATGACCTCATGGTAAGCAATGGGACAAAATCAGCAAATTCAGTGCATCTTTACGTGATTTATGGCAGTGATCGTTCATCTGAGCACTCTGCAACACCAAATATTTATTAATGAAGAGTAAAAGTGAACTTCCATGTGGTTTACAAGTAATGGAACAAACATCTGTGTGTTTTTAAGCAAATATAAAGGCTTTTACTTGATTTTCTTTCTACATTTGAAAATCCTACAACACACATCTATTCACTTGAATTAAAACACCTGGCACAATTGTAAGCAAATCTGCCTGACAGCGTCTGAAATAACTTGTCATTATTATATATATTCTTTTTATCAGTTTGTCTCTTTAAATCATTTCTACATATGTTGAGGAAATAAAGAAACTAAGAGCATGTGTTGAAAAACCTTTAAAAGGACACGAAACCCCACATTTTCTTTCATGCTTTAGATAGAACATGTGATTTTAATCAACTTTCCAATTTACTTCTATTATCTAATTTGCTTAATTCTCTTGATATCCTTTGTTGACTAGCATATCTAGGTAGGCTTTGAAGCAGCAGTGCACTACTGTGAGCTAGCTGCTAATTTGGGGCTGCATGTATATGCCTTTTGTCATTGGCTCATCGGATGTGTTCAGCTAGCTCACAGTAGCAAATTGCTGCTCCTTCAACAAAGGATACCACAAAACAAAATTAACTTAATAATTGTTTTATTTATATGAAAACCAGGAACTGCATGTCTTGTTCAAAAGAGCTTACAATCTAATAAAGTGAATTACAGAAAGTCACTGGATGATGACACAGAAGCCCAGTTTTTCCTTGGAACAGTGATTGCCAAAACTCTGCATGCCACTCCCTCTGTGCAAGGAAATGGGCTTTGTGTGGGTGTCTGAGAAATGACACAGCAGGAGCAGATGAATTATTTATGGAGATTGGATTAAGCCGGGTGTATTCCTATTAGACAAGGCAGAACCTCTGAGGTTAGTGCTCATCACTTATATGTTTGCTGAGGCTCCAGTATTCAGCAATTCCTTTGTTACCCTGTGTGCTCAGCACTCATAAGTACCTGTATTGTATAGACATCCATGGCTGAAATCTGACCATTTGTGTGGGAAATTAACTAAAAAATAAACATTAGACACCCCTCAACCTACATTAACCTTTTAGTAGAAAACCATAAAGGTGATTGTAAAAAAAGGCAATTATTTAACCTCTTAGGCACCAAGTTTGCATGATAAAAAAGGAGTGAGTGCTAAATGTGTGCAGTTACTTGTGCCAATAGATAAAGTATCACAAGAGAGTTCTGATGAGAAAGAGGAGAATATGGCCTTTCAAATGATGGGTCACATAACCTTTTAACAATAAAAGTTAAATGCATTTGAAATGAGAAAAGGTTTGGGCACGGAATCTGTGCAACCATATGTACCAAAATAAAACAGCACTATTAATTGGGATGATATAAAAATGGCAGGTATTTAACCCATTGTTTGCCATGTTTAGAGTAGAGAAAGAGGTTTGTCACTAACTATCTTCAGTTATCTGTCACACATTCTACAAAGCACTGCTAACAACCATGTGAGGATTATTTCCCCTTATTCCCTGAGCAAGCGGAGAGCTACTGGAGATCCTATTCAGCATCATGAGGCAGGTGATACAGTTTATGCTAAATAAAAACAAAGAACTGGGTATGGGTGTAATGCATATGATTGTTTTTCCCCAAAATATATTTAACATTCTTAAAGAAAATATAGATACATATAAGACTGTCTGTTTTTATTTCCATTCATTTATTTAAAGAATTTATTTTCTCTTTTTGTATTTCAAATGTACTTGTTTGTTTCACCTGTCTCTTCTTTTATATGTACCCCATCCTACTATGGCTGAGTAATAACTTTATAGCCATAACAAAACTCAACATTGTCTTCCATTTAATTGTAGAATTCAGAACTCCCAGTGTTCACCCTGCAGTAAGGGACACAGGTGTTGTCCTTGAGAGCTGTACACCTACTTACCTGTGCCTGGGGTTGCCAATTACCACAACCTGGAAAACTATGATTGAACAAAAGTAGAAGATGGAACACGCTGTCTCCTCCCCCAAAACCTCAAACCTACCTAAATTTGTATCCTCCTGGTTGTCTATAAAACAGACAGAAGCACCCATAGAACAACAATCAAGGTTTGTTTGTTAGTTAGGAAACACACAGAGCAGAAATTTTACCACAGTGACTACAAGTAACAAACAGAATCATTAGTAGCCTATAACAGCATTTTGTTTTTTCTTTACCTACATATTTGAAGTACATAGCTTTATAAGAGGCCGTTAAACTTTAGCTGCTTCACTTGTAAAAATGTTATTGGACGGCCTACAGAAATACTGGAATTTTGGGTTAAACACTGAAACCCTATTGCTGTACACACAGTACTAATACCTACCTGTGCCCCCTGCAGTAAGTGATGCTATTGCTGTACCTGAGAGCTGTACACACAGTACTTATACCTACCTGTGCCCCCTGCAGTAAGTGATGCTATTGCTGTACCTGAGAGCTGTACACACAGTACTAATACCTACCTGTGCCCCCTGCAGTAAGTGATGCTATTGCTGTACCTGAGAGCTGTACACCCAGTACTTATACCTACCTGTGCCCCCTGCAGTAAGTGATGCTATTGCTGTGTCTGGGAGCTGTACACACAGTACTTATACCTATCTGTGCCCCCTTCAGTAAGTGATGCTATTGCTGTACCTGGGAGCTGTACACACAGTACTAATACCTACCTGTGCCCCCTGCAGTAAGTGATGCTATTGCTGTGCCTGGGAGCTGTACACACAGTACTTCTACCTACCTGTGCCCCCTGCAGTAAGTGATGCTATTGCTGTACCTGAGAGCTGTACACACAGTACTTATACCTACCTGTGCCCCCTGCAGTAAGTGATGCTATTGCTGTACCTGGGCGCTGTACACACAGTACTTATACCTACCTGTGCCCCCTGCAGTAAGTGATGCTATTGCTATACATGGGAACTATACACACAGTACTTATACCTACCTGTGCCCCCTGCAGTAAGTGATGCTATTGCTGTACCTGGGAGCTGTACACACAGTACTTATACCTATCTGTGCCCCCTGCAGTAAGTGATGCTATTGCTATACCTGAGAGCTGTACACACAGTACTTATACCTACCTGTGCCCCCTGCAGTAAGTGATGCTATTGCTGTACCTGGGAGCTGTACACACAGTACTTATACCTACCTGTGCCCCCTGCAGTAAGTGATGCTATTGCTGTACCTGAGAGCTGTACACACAGTACTTATACCTACCTGTGCCCCCTGCAGTAAGTGATGCTATTGCTGTACCTGGGAGCTGTACACACAGTACTTATACCTACCTGTGCCCCCTGCAGTAAGTGATGCTATTGCTGTACCTGGGAGCGGTGCACACAGTATTTATACCTACCTGTGCCCCCTGCAGTAAGTGATGCTATGGCTGTGTCTGGGAGCTATACACACAGTACTTATTCCTACCTGTGCCCCCTGCAGTAAGTGATGCTATAGCTGTACCTGGGAGCTGTACACACAGTACTTATACCTACCTGTGCCCCCTGCAGTAAGTGATGCTATTGCTATACATGGGAGCTATACACACAGTACTTATACCTACCTGTGCCCCCTGCAGTAAGTGATGCTATTGCTGTACCTGGGAGCTGTACACACAGTACTTATACCTACCTGTGCCCCCTGCAGTAAGTGATGCTATTGCTATACATGGGAGCTATACACACAGTACTTATACTTACCTGTGCCCCCTGCAGTAAGTGATGATATTGCTGTACCTGAGAGCTGTACACACAGTACTTATACCTACCTATGCCCCCTGCAGTAATTGATGCTATTGCTGTACCTGAGAGCTGTACACACAGTACTTATACCTACCTGTGCCCCCTGCAGTAAGTGATGCTATTGCTGTACCTGGGAGCTGTGCAGACAGTACTTATACCTACCTGTGCCCCCTGCAGTAATTGATGCTATTGCTGTACCTGAGCGCTGTACACACATTACTTATACCTACCTGTGCCCCCTGCAGTAAGTGATGCTATTGCTGTGTCTGGGAGCTGTACACACAGTACTAATACCTACCTGTGCCCCCTGCAGTAAGTGATGCTATTGCTATACATGGGAGCTGTGCACACAGTACTTATACCTTCCTGTGCCCCCTGCAGTAAGTGATGCTATTGCTGTACCTGAGAGCTGTACACACAGTACTTATACCTACCTGTGCCCCCTGCAGTAAGTGATGCTATTGCTGTGCCTGGGAGCTGTACACACAGTACTTCTACCTACCTGTGCCCCCTGCAGTAAGTGATGCTATTGCTGTACCTGGGAGCTGTACACACAGTACTTATACCTACCTATGCCCCCTGTAGTAAGTGATGCTATTGCTGTACCTGGGAGCTATACACACAGTACTTATACCTACCTGTCCCCCCTGCAGTAAGTGATGCTTTTGCTATACATGGGAGCTGTACACACAGTACTTATACCTACCTGTGCCCCCTGCAGTAAGTGATGCTATTGCTGTACCTGGGAGCTGTACACACAGTACTTATACCTACCTGTGCCCCCTGCAGTAAGTGATGCTATTGCTGTACCTGAGAGCTGTACACACAGTACTTTTACCTACCTGTGCCCCCTGCAGTAAGTGATGCTATTGCTGTACCTGGGAGCTGTACACACAGTACTAATACCTACCTGTGCCCCCTGCAGTAAGTGATGCTACTGCTATACATGGGAGCTGTGCACACAGTACTTATACCTACCTGTGCCCCCTGCAGTAATTGATGCTATTGCTGTACCTGAGCGCTGTACACACAGTACTTATACCTACCTGTGCCCCCTGCAGTAAGTGATGCTATTGCTATACATGGGAGCTGTGCACACAGTACTTATACCTACCTGTGCCCCCTGCAGTAAGTGATGCTATTGCTGTACCTGGGAGCTGTACACACAGTACTTATACCTACCTGTGCCCCCTGCAGTAAGTGATGCTATTGCTGTGTCTGGGAGCTGTACACACAGTACTTATACCTACCTGTGCCCCCTGCAGTAAGTGATGCTATTGCTGTACCTGAGAGCTGTACACACAGTTATTATACCTACCTGTGCCCCCTGCAGTAAGTGATGCTATTGCTGTGTCTGGGAGCTGTACACACAGTACTAATACCTACCTGTGCCCCCTGCAGTAAGTGATGCTATTGCTGTACCGGGGAGCTGTACACACAGTACTTATACCTACCTGTGCCCCCTGCAGTAAGTGATGCTATTGCTGTGTCTTGGAGCTGTACACACAGTACTTATATCTACCTGTGCCCCCTGCAGTAAGTGATGCTATGGCTGTGTCTTGGAGCTGTACACACAGTACTTATATCTACCTGTGCCCCCTGTAGTAAGTGATGCTATTGCTGTGTCTTGGAGCTGTACACACAGTACTTATATCTACCTGTGCCCCCTGCAGTAAGTGATGCTATGGCTGTGTCTTGGAGCTGTACACACAGTACTTATATCTACCTGTGCCCCCTGTAGTAAGGGATGCTATTGCTGTACCTGGGAGCTGTACACACAGTACTAATTCCTACCTGTGCCCCCTGCAGTAAGTGATGCTATGGCTGTGTCTGGGAGCTATATACACAGTACTTATACCTACCTGTGCCCCCTGCAGTAAGTGATGCTATTGTTGTACCTGGGAGCTATACACACAGTACTTATACCTACCTGTGCCCCCTGCAGTAAGTGATGCTATTGCTGTACCTGAGAGCTGTACACACAGTACTTATACCTACCTGTGCCCCCTGCAGTAATTGATGCTATTGCTGTACCTGAGAGCTGTACACACAGTACTTATACCTACCTGTGCCCCCTGCAGTAATTGATGCTATTGCTGTACCTGAGCGCTGTACACACAGTACTTATACCTACCTGTGCCCCCTGCAGTAAGTGATGCTATTGCTGTGTCTGGGAGCTGTACACACAGTACTAATACCTACCTGTGCCCCCTGCAGTAAGTGATGCTATTGCTATACATGGGAGCTGTGCACACAGTACTTATACCTTCCTGTGCCCCCTGCAGTAAGTGATGCTATTGCTGTACCTGAGAGCTGTACACACAGTACTTATACCTACCTGTGCCCCCTGCAGTAAGTGATGCTATTGCTGTGCCTGGGAGCTGTACACACAGTACTTATACCTACCTGTGCCCCCTGCAGTAAGTGATGCTATTGCTGTACCTGGGAGCTGTACACACAGTACTTATACCTACCTGTGCCCCCTGTAGTAAGTGATGCTATTGCTGTACCTGGGAGCTATACACACAGTACTTATACCTACCTGTGCCCCCTGCAGTAAGTGATGCTATTGCTATACATGGGAGCTGTACACACAGTACATATACCTACCTGTGCCCCCTGCAGTAAGTGATGCTATTGCTATACATGGGAGCTGTACACACAGTACTTATACCTACCTGTGCCCCCTGCAGTAAGTGATGCTATTGCTGTACCTGAGAGCTGTACACACAGTACTTATACCTACCTGTGCCCCCTGCAGTAAGTGATGCTATTGCTGTACCTGGGAGCTGTACACACAGTACTTATACCTACTTGTGCCCCCTGCAGTAATTGATGCTATTGCTGTACCTGAGCGCTGTACACACAGTACTTATACCTACCTGTGCCCCCTGCAGTAAGTGATGCTATTGCTGAGTCTGGGAGCTGTACACACAGTACTAATACCTACCTGTGCCCCCTGCAGTAAGTGATGCTATTGCTATACATGGGAGCTGTGCACACAGTACTTATACCTTCCTGTGCCCCCTGCAGTAAGTGATGCTATTGCTGTACCTGGGAGCTGTACACACAGTACTTATACCTACCTGTACCCCCTGCAGTAAGTGATGCTATTGTTTTTTTTTTTTTTTTAAATCTTTTTTTTATTAGTTGCAATCCAATATACAGGTACAACGTAAGACATAATAACGACAAAATAACAGGAGAGAAAAAAAACAATAAAGGATACACAGTAGACACATCTGTATATTTTGTCTATGAACTCTTTAACCTCAGAGATTCAAAATATGTCTTTAAATATGATCTTTTGGATTACCAACCTTTTTTGTACCTAAAATAATTGAAGAAAGAATAAAAGAGAAAATGGAAAGAGGGATAATAAAAAAAAAAAAAAAAAAAAAAAAAAAAAAGAATAAACTCACAGGTTCCCCCCTGTCTCCCATAGACTGAATCCTAGGTCCATACGACCTGTATCAAGAACAATGATCTTCCAGATCTTAGATGACCCTTAATAAACTTCTCTGTAAAGCGAGATCCAAGATGCTGGAAATTCACCATGTAGTACTAGTTCTGCAAAGCTATCCGAACTCAAAAAGGGATTCAATATACCCCTTTGAACTTGGGAGGAATATGTTTTAATTATGGGCAGCCATCTTATGAGAAATGTTTTAATTTTTTTTTCACCTGCTAATTGCGTATGAAAAGATTCGAATATGATTTGATTTTGTATTTCTTTAATAAAGAGTGGGAAGCTAGGGGCTATTTTTCCTTTCCATGTTTTCAGTATTAAATGTCTGGCTAGTAGTATTATTGTATTAAGTACATTTTCATGAAGAGCTTGATTATTTGTATGATTTTTAAGAAATATAATCTCTTCTAACCCGATAGTGATCTCAACTCTAAAAGTTTTGTTAAGCCAAAAAATAATCTTTTTCCAAAAGTGATTAATCTTAGGGCAAAGCCCAAACATATGTAGGATATCTGCTTCTATATATCTACAACGTGGGCAGAGGAATGTTCGTGATGTAAACATTCTACTTAATCTAGATGGAGTGTAATAATAGTTATTTAGCAATTTCATGTGTGATTCTTTCCAATTCATTGAAATCTTGCATTTACTCAGGGCTAGAAAACTTAACTTTATTTTTTCATGGTTTATATCCGGGAAATAGGGTATCCACGTATCGGATATTTTATCTAAAAGAATTTGACTTTGCTTAGCCAGCATTATGTTATATATTAATGATATTGTCGATGTTCCACCTGAGGATTTTTGTATATGTATTCTAATATCGGACCATGCACCATTTCTATCTAGAATCCAATCTTTACTACCAATAAAGTGCCTTGCTTGCAGATAAGCAAAGAAACTGTTTCTAGGAAGACCAAATTGCGTTACCAGAGATTCAAATGAGGTTACCTGCCCAGAGTCTAGTAATAATTGGTAGACATATTTCAAACCTTTTTCTTCCCAGGTTTTAAATATTACCTGGGAATTTCCAGGTAAAAATCCCGCATTACCTCTTATTGGGAGATATTCAGAGAACAAATAGTTTGCTCCAATTATATGACAGAATTTACGCCAAGCTATCAATATATTATTAAAAGATATTAGGTAACGTATACTCAGAGGGATTTCATCCGGAGAATTATGTAAAATAGCTTTAAGTGAATAAGGATAGATCATATAGCTCTCAAGATCAGTTGTAGAAAACCAATTGGTTTCTGCTAGCCAATCGAGTGCAATTTTGACTAAAGTGGCCAGATTATAAAGACTAATATTTGGTAGTGCAAGGCCCGCTGTGCCACGTTTTTGAGTCAATTTGTTAAGAGACAAACGCGCTTTCTTACCATGCCATATGAACTTGTTAAACATGGCATTTATTTCATTAATGTCTGATTTCTTTAGAAGTAACGGCAGATTCTGGAGAGGGTATAACAATTGTGGAAAGATAATTGTTTTTAGTAAACTGACTCTAGCTGTTATAGATAAGGGAAACGCTGTCCATATTTCTAGATTTACCTTGATTTTTTGAATAAGCTTTTGGTAATTTAAGTTATACCAGTTTTGGGGATTTTTATGCAGATGTAAACCTAGATATGTAAGCGTGTCGACAACTTTAAATGGAAGTTCCCGTGTACTAAATTTAGTTTTCTGGAGCCACATCAGTTCACTTTTAGTATAGTTTATTTTATACCCTGAAAACGAGCTGAAGAGGTTTAAGCATGTTAGAATTATGGGTATTGCCTGAGAGGTGTTATAAAGAAAAATTATAATGTCATCGGCATACAGGAGAATTTTTAGTGTTGGTGTAACTAGAGGAGTCCCTATGCATACCTGCCTTAACCGAATGGCCAGGGGTTCGAGGGCAATGTTAAATAGTAGGGGGGAAAGTGGGCAGCCCTGCCTTGTACCTTTTTTTAATGAAATTGCCTTAGTTAATATCCCATTAATCAGTAGAAAGGATATTGGATTCCTATATAAGTTATGTATAAAATGAACAAAATGATTTTTGAATCCAAATTTTTCCAATGCTTTAAAAAGATAGTCCCACTCAATCGAGTCAAAGGCCTTCTCGGCATCGAGGGTTAACAAGGCTGTATCATATTTTGAATGTTTCCCTTTAGAGTTTTTAATATTCCATATATAATCTATAAAGGTTATTACTTTACGGATATTTTTTGAAGATTTTCTAGATGCCATGAAGCCCGTTTGATCCGAATGAATGATTCCATCGAGACAATTCATTAATCTAGCAGCCACAATTGATGTTAAAATTTTATAGTCTGCATTTAAGACCGATATCGGCCTATATGATGATAGATCTTCGCTGTTTTTACCTTTTTTTAATATTAATGTAATGTTTGCCGCTGAAAAATAGGCTGATATTGGGTTGTTATAAATAAAGTAGCTATTAAAAAGTTTTTCTAATATTGGGCTAACCTCTTCTACCAAAATTTTCAAATATTCAACTGGCAGGCAATCTGGGCCTGCCGCTTTATTTAAATTAGCTTCATTGATTGCCTTAGTTATCTCTTGTACAGTGATCGGTAAGTTTAAGGCTGTAAGCTGTTCCTCGTTAATTCTGGGTATTGTGACTTGTGACCAGAAATTTTCTTGGTTAATCTCATTCCCGTTAGTATTTGTATATAACTTCTGATAGTAATTAAAAAATACCTGGCTAATATCTCTAGAGTCTGTGTGCCTCTGATCAGCATCTTTAATAACTGGAATAATATTTTTCTTCTTTCTATTTTTAATTATGCTAGCTAGATACTTAGCCGAGCATCCATGAAATCCTTTAAACTTGGTGCTAATCTTTTGCTCTTCTTCCTGGGATTTTTGTCTTAGGACGATATCCCTTTCCTGTCTCGCCTTATTATAATTCCCCCAATTTATATCTGATGGATTATTATATAATTTCTTATACGCATTTTTAACCTGATTAGAAAGCTGCCTTTCCCGGGCTAGTGCTTTCTTTTTCCTGGTATTCACGTAAGCCTTAATTTCTCCCCTTAACACGGCTTTAGATGCTTCCCAAAAAATTTGAACTTTATTGAGGTATGAAATGTTATGTGTACAATAATCTCTCCATTTCTGTTTTAACCAGTAGGCAAATCTCGTGTTATTATATAGATGACGTGGAAAAGGAATACTTTGAATATCAGGTTTAAGCCTATTTCCTAACTGGAGAGACAATGAGATGATTGCATGGTCCGATATCAGGATATCATTTATCAGGGGTTCAATCCTCATTAATGAAAGAGATTCAGAGACCAATAAAAAATCGATTCTCGAGAAAGATTTATATGATTTGGATTCACATGTGAAAGTATGTAAATTAGGATTTTTAATACGCCATATATCGAGGAGCTTGAGTTTGGAACAAAGGCTCTTAAAATATTTGGCATGTTTATTGTGAATTTTCATATTTTTTTTAGTGAATCTTTCTGCTTCTGGAAATAAGGACATGTTAAAATCACCGCCAACAATTAGATTGGCGGATGTGAATGGGAATAATTTAACCTTAATTTTTTCCCAGAATTCTTCTGAGAATTTGTTTGGAGCATAAATATTGCAAAGTACCAGTTTAACTGTATCAACCTGAATCTGTATAATCATATATCTTGCCTCTTTATCTAGTTCAATCCTACTGATTTCATAGGTTAAGTTTTTATTTAACAATATAGCAACACCTAGCTTTCTGTTAACACAAGGAGTGGCCAACACCTCACCAACCCATTTGGTTTTTAATTTAGAGATTTCAGTCTCCTTTAAATGCGTTTCCTGTAAAAGGACAATGCTTGGATTATGTTTGCCTAGTTCTTTAATTATAAGTTTACGTTTGATTGGTGAGGTGATGCCCCCTACGTTCCATGAAAGCACATTCAAGCCATCAAACATCATCTCCTATTTTCTCTTTTTTAACTGGGAGATAGGGGGAAAAAAAAAAAAAAAAAAAAAAAAAAAACAGACAAGAAAAAGAAACCACCACAGAAAATGAACAAAGTTGGAACCCCCCCTCCCCCCGGGGGAGAAAAAACAAAAAGAATATGTGTTTTATAATAACATTGCAGAGAAATATGTAAATAAAATAGGGCTTATTAAACATCAGGTTCTGCTACATTTATACCCTTTTGTAAGTACTCTGTATCTTAATAGGCAGTTATCTAGATCTTAAAAATTCTTTAGCCTCATTAGTGTCACTAAATGTGTGTCTACTACCATTCTCTTCCACTATGATTTTGGCTGGGTATATCATTCGGGCTTTTAAGCCTTTTTCAATCATTAACGAGCAAATAGGGGCCATATTCTTTCTTTTCTGAGATGTCTCTACAGAAAAATCCTGGAATAGCAAGATCTTTTTCCCCCCTATTATAAGTGTATCCATTTTCCTGAACAGTCTTAAGAGTTCTAATTTGTCTTGGTATCTTAATAGTTTAAAAATGCACATTCTAGGTCTTAGGTTATTTTCTGTGTGTCTACTCATACCTGTTCTGTGTGCTCTTTCAATGGGAAGGGGGAGACAATGCGCAGGAAATCCTAGTGCTTGGGGCAAGGTCTTACTAGTAAATTCCATTAAATCCGTATATTCTTGGGTTTCAGGTAAACCAATTATTCTTATATTATTGCGTCTGGAGCGATCCTCCAGATCCTCCAGACGAGCTTGCATATTTTGAATCTTAGTTGTTTGTACAGTTAGAGCTGATTCATGTGACCCCACTAGGTCCTCTAAGTCGGAGACTCTATTCTCCACTTCCGTTATCCTAGTAGCAAACTGTTTTACCTCAGTATTTAATGCAATTAATTCAGAAGATATACCCGATAACTCTTTTTTGATCAGGTCAAATTGTGGGGAGAAGAGGTTACTTAACTGCATTACTAGGGTTTGCATATCAAACGGGGGTAGAGGTGTTTCAATGCAATCAATACTAGTGTCAGTGACCTTAGCTTTTTTTTTCTTTAGTTTTAGCAGGCATAGTGGGAGAGTGATATTTTACCTGAGTGACAAATTTTTCCATTTAATTATGTGCATAAAAGAAAAAAAAAAAAAAAAAGATAAACAATGTGTGGATGTGCTATACAGGATGGTGAAAAAAGGAAGTGATCAGGAGCCACCAATAGATGGGCGAGAGAAAAGAAAAAAAATGGGTTGTGTTCCCCCTTAATGTGGGGAATAGTGAAGAACTACTATCCCTATAGGGGATTAGACTGTAGTGCTCGTGTATGTGTGTTTTTGAGTGTTTTATCAAGCCTGCATTCAATTATCATCAATGCTAAGTCTCACTTAAAGCGATGCTAATTCCCCTTTCCTATACCTTTCTAATCCTTACCCCTTTACTCTTCTTTAGCCTTATCCCTTAATTAAATTTCACCTCCACGGGCGGGTATTAATTGCTACAAGTATCAGAGTCTTATCTGAATGATACACACTAGTTAGTTCAAGATACCATATAACCAAGTTATATAGCAATACTAAGAGATAGCTTTAACTTAACCATGTGGTTTACAATACTTTACATAAGCAACATCTTAAATAGATAATTTAGACCAGCAAACACGTAAATACCTATAGCAGCACAGCCTTAATCAAAAAGATTTTATGCTAGCAAGAATACAAAATTTCATAAATTCCTGTAACAGAAAAGATTATTGCAAAGGTAACCAGCTGTAACTAGCGATTATATTTCCAGATCAGTAGCATATGCTAGCAAAACATGCCTATATTTTAGGGCTTAAGCCCCTTTTTCCTCTTTTTCAAGACAAAAAAAAAGCCTATAACAGCACTGAATGATATTTTAAATAGTGTCCCATATATTAATCCAAAGGATATGGAGTATCAGGCAGTCAGTCTTAAAGCCCAGTAATAAATGTCTTAAAGAACATCAGTTACACTGTTATAGATGATGGTTAGTAGCAGTTAGTTGCAGTCATGGTATGTAGGGGCCAGCCGTAAATAGGAGCATTTATATCCAGTATTAGCGTATTTCAGTGGCAGGTCTTTTCAGCATGACTTAAAGGGATATTTAGAGGGATAATTGTAGCAGCAGGTCCCGTAATAAACTTAGAGCTCTACTTTATCCAACTTATCCTTACAAGCTGTAGGATTGTTACTTTCTTTCCCAGCCTTTTCTGGGTAGGCCAGGGGATCACCGGCAAAGCGAGAATACAATCTAGGTGAGTCAAGTACAACAAGGGAACAGAGGAAAGCTGAGTTTTGCAATATGGGTAATCAATTATCTTATGCTTTTAACACTGCGTCTTGTCATGGCATGTATTTCCACACTCAATTTACGCTCTCAGTGCAAGTCTGTCTTACCCCAGCTCTCGCTTCTCCGATCTTCATAGGGCACTAAGGAGCACCTGCAGTTTATTCTCAGCTGCACACCTCCTCTCCTTGGTGCAGCCACACAGGTAAGCTAGTGCCCTGCTGATCACTGTCTGTGTCCGTGTGCTTCGAGCGTCTGTCTATAGCGGGTCTGCTGTAATGGGTAGACGGGAGCTGGTACCGCCTTCTCTATTCCCCCTTGTTCCTCCTCGGGGTGTCAGCGGGGAGCTTGCTGCAGTAGATGACCAGGATCTACACCGCCGCCACTATTTACCCTGCTCAGCCGTTCAGATCCGCTTTACCGGTAACAGTTTCAATGTATCAGGGTAGCCTTTTACCCTCCGGGGGCCGCTTACAGGGAGGGTCCCTTGAAATAAAAAAGATTTCTTCGCGAACCAGGTCGCTTGCTGCTCCAGCTAATCAGAGACTCCTTAACTCGGGCGGGCCGAAGCCTCGCAGAGCGCCACAGAAAACACCTGGTAAGCACTCCAGGATAGGTGGCTAGGAGCGGGGAGCGATAGAACGGCGTTCTCTCACAACACCTGTGCGCAGGTAGTCTGCACCGCACCTCCCTCACCGGAAGTCCCTCCGTCGCCCCCAAATCACTTTATGGGTTAATTTTAAAAAATCCGCCTCCCAGTTCTCTACACCTGGGATATGGATAGCTGATAGGTGGCAAGAGTGAGTCTCCGTGATGCTATTGTTATACCTGGGAGATGTACACACAGTACATATACCTACCTGTGCCCCCTGCAGTAAGTGATGCAATGGCAGTGTCTGGGAGCTGTACACACAGTACTTATACCTACCTGTGCCCCCTGCAGTAAGTGATGCTATGGCTGTACCTGGGAGCTGTACACACAGTACTTATACCTACCTGTGCCTACTGCAGTAAGTGATGCTATTGCTGTACCTGGGAGCTGTACACACAGTACTTATACCTACCTGTGCCCCCTGCAGTAAGTGATGCTATTGCTGTACCTGAGAGCTGTACACACGGTTATTATACCTACCTGTGCCCCCTGCAGTAAGTGATGCTATTGCTGTGTCTGGGAGCTGTACACACAGTACTAATACCTACCTGTGCCCCCTGCAGTAAGTGATGCTATTGCTGTACCTGGGAGCTGTACACACAGTACTTATACCTATCTGTGCCCCCTGCAGTAAGTGATGCTATGGCTATGTCTTGGAGCTGTACACACAGTACTTATATCTACCTGTGCCCCCTGTAGTAAGTGATGCTATTGCTCTACCTGGGAGCTGTACACACAGTACTTATACCTACCTGTGCCCCCTGCAGTAAGTGATGCTATTGATGTACCTGGGAGCTGTACACACAGTACTTATACCTACCTGTGCCCCCTGCAGTAAGTGATGCTATTGCTGTGTCTGGGAGCTGTACACACAGTACTTATACCTACCTGTGCCCCCTGCAGTAAGTGATGCTATGGCTGTGTCTGGGAGCTGTACACACAGTACTTATTCCTACCTGTGCCCCCTGCAGTAAGTGATACTATTGCTGTACCTGAGAGCTGTACACACAGTACATATACCTACCTGTGCCCCCTGCAGTAAGTGATGCTATTGCTGAGGAAATGTAAGGCAAATTGCCTGGAATGCACATAAGGGTTAAGGCCAAGACGGAGGAGGGGAGTGCTGTGTTGTGTGTGTGAAACAATGTTGCAGAAAGAGAGGAGGGGTTCCAGCTTACCCTTTTTAAGCCCAGTACAGGAAGCACAAGTCCTCTTTCTGCTGTCTTCTTCAAAGTTTTCACATGAGACGTTCAAGGAGATCTAAAGCACCTCCAAAATGAATCATGGAGGCTAGGGAGGAACCTACAGAGAGAGAAGTGGTTGATGACAGCGATGAAGCAGCGGAGTGGATTGCACCATCTCCAGAAACGGTGGGTCGGACCCCTTTGCTTTCTTCCTCCCTTGCCCCTTCCCTTGATCAAGCTAAAGGGGATGTGGGTGTTGGTGTGGGGGAAATATCTGATCAGGCCTTGTTAGAGGTGCTTGCATTGGTGGGCAGTTTGGGGGGTGGTGCTGGGCAGTCAGATGGTGCGTCTGAGCCCGTCGGCCATGCGGCCGGTATTGAGCCCTCTTTGCGGGGGGTTAGTGCGGGCATAGGCCCCCGAGTTGCCAAGTGTTCCGGGCCCGCTTCTGGCCTCCGTCGGTCCACTTATTCCCCTAAGGTAGCCGGTACATCGGAGGTCTCTGCCCGGTCCCGTGTTCCGTCTCCCGCCCCTAGCGATGTGGTTCCCGGCCCTTCAAGGGCCCAAGTGAGGTCTCCCTCCCCTAGCGTTGCGGTGGCAGGCCCTTCTAGGCCTTATGGCGTAGCGGTCCCTGGCCCCTTCCAGGCCTTACACATTGGCCCCAGTAGTTGGTGGTTTTAGTGGGAGCGGTTCGGCCTTACCTGCTACGTCGGTTCCGGTGTCCCAGGACTCCATCGCGGCTGCGGTGTCTCTGTTCCAGATGTGGGCTTCATCCTTGTCCGGGGTCTCCGGGCGGGTCCCACGTGGTCCTTGGTCCTCCGGCGGTGGTTGTGCAGGCTCCCGCGTCGGCTGTTCCTCCAACCGCGTCGACTTCCGGTTTGCGGTCCTCCGAAGGCGGGACTTCCGGTGACATCACTTCTGGTCCCGCCATTACTCAGCGGACATTGAAGCAAAGCAGATCGAGTTCCCCACGCGGCGTCTAAGGTAAGAGAGGAGTGCCGCAGCGTCAATGGGGCCTACAGGGGTTGCACAGGTGGGGGAGGATATTCACAGAGAGGCTAGTTGGGACTCAATGGAGGATTTATCTCACGGGGGGCATTACTCTGGACAACTGAACACGGGGGTCCCTAGAGGAGGCCCCCGTGGGCAGATTAATAAGGGCATTGCGTCCCGGCAGGGGGCGAAGGCCCCGTCGGGTGGTAATTCTCGTCAGGGGACAAAGGCCCCATCGGGCAATTATAAAGGTGGTGCATCACCTATCAGGCCCGCTAGGAGTACGCTGGAGAGCGCTGGCGGGAATAGTAAGGTTTCTGGGGGTGGGGGCGGCGCACTTGCAGGCGGTGCGTTTGCCGCGCAAATTAGTGATAGTGGAAGGGCTAGGCCTCAGGCTTCGGGGGCAGCCCCGGTAGCAGCAAGGAAGGTAGTAACTAGGTCTTCTACCAAACATGGTTCACCAGAACAGTTTCATAGTCTGGATTTAGCGCTTGCATCGACTAGGCATAAGAAAGCCGTTCCACATGCCCAGAAGTCAGTTCATTTTAGTGAAGAGATAGACTTTACTGAAGATGAGCAGGGTGTGTATGATGAGGTTGTGGGTTGCGAAGGCAACCAGGATGTGTATGAGGGGATGAATGAGCGGTCTGTGCACAGGGGGAGGGGCAGAGCAGATCTTCCCCTTTGTGGTACTCCTCTCTGGCAATCTTTTTTGCAGGAAAGTGACATGGCTACCTCAGGGGATTCCGGTAGTGGTTTGGAAAGAAGAGTTGAGAGCGGGCCAGATTCGATGCTGTCGGAGGACGAGCGTTCTTCTACCTCGGGAGTCGTGGCGATTCCGAACAGGACCGGTGTGAGAGATGGTGAGTCCTCAGTTTCAGTGGGGTTGCGGGGTTTCACCTCATCCTCGGATGATTCTGGGTCAGAAAATTATAAGGAGCTGGGGTTGCATGGAAAGGGAAATAAACGTATGTATAAGATGCTTAGGTGGTTAACTGAAGAGAAGAGATCAGCAAAGGGGGGTTTGCACAAATATTCCGACCATGTTGCCTCTGATAGGTCCGATAGGGCATCCCAACCCAGACTTCGCCTAAGCGGGGTGGGGGGGCCTGTTAATCGGAAGGTGGCGCTCCAGGGGGATACTAGGTCCTGGTCTTCCTATGATCTTCACGAGCATCTGAAGACGAAGACAGTGCGGCGGATTCAAGAGGGGAAGTTTGTTAACATCTTCAAGCTCTCGGTGGAAGTACCAGCGCCCTGACACGTTCCACGAGTGGCGACGTTGTTTCAGGATTTATGCTTCCTGTTATTTGGAGAAGTGGCCAGACCAGTGTTTAGCCGTGTAAAAATACATGGAAAACATGGAGATAATTGCTTATAATTATCGCGAGGGTGCCTGGCGTGACTATGATGAGGAGTTCTGCAGAAAGATGGTGGGTAATCCACTGTTGGATTTTGGGTGCGTAGAGATGCAGCTCTGGGCCCGGCTGGGTCCTGAGAAATCGCAAGGTACTTCTGCTTCCCCAGCAAGTTCGACACAGATCCGAACCGCCAATAGGTTGCGCAGACGCCCCCGCGGGGGTCTGTTGGAAATTTCAGGACAAACAATGCACGTTGGGAACTACGTGTTCCTTTCGGCATGCTTGTCGCATCTGCGGGGGATTTCACCCAGCCGCGGATTGCGCTAAGAAAGGTGACAAACAAGACAGGACTGGACCAAGAGGCCCTGCTGTCGGTAATTAGTACGTGGCTCGCGCTGTACCCGGATAGGGTGGCGGCGGCCTTGCTGGAGTCAGGGCTCCGGGAAGGTTTTATTATCCCAGTACAGGGTCCAGTTTCAGGTGCTGCATCCTGCAGGAACCTGAAATCGGCTTCCCAGTTCCCAGAAGCATTAAGGGAGAAATTGGGTAAGGAGGTTTCACTGGGTAGAATGGCTGGCCCGTTTAGGGAGAAACTTATGCCGGGATTGGTTATCTCGCCTCTAGGGGTCGTGCCAAAAAAGGACCCGGGTAAATTTAGGATGATTCAACATCTTTCCTACCTGAAAGGAAAGTCAGTTAATGACGCCGTTCCTCAGGAATTGAGTACGGGTTATTACCAGTCTTTTGATGATGCGTTACAAGTGGTTCGTAGATCGGGTCAAGGTGCTTTATTAGCCAAGCTTGACATTGAGTCTGCCTTCAGACTCTTGCCGATCCACCCCGCATCATTTTATTTATATGGGGTGTTTTTTCAACGGACACTATTATGTCGACCGTTGTTTACCCACGGGGTGTTCCATTTCCTGCACCTATTTTGAGGCGTTTAGTTCCTTTTTGCATTGGGCTGTTGCCGAGGTGACTGGGGAAGATAGAATCGCTCACTACTTGGACAACTTTCTCCTGGTAGGTAGACAGGACTCCAGGGAATGTGAGTTGCTTCTTTACGCCATGAGGCTGTTGATGGAGAAATTTGGTGTTCCCTTAGCGGAAGACAAAACGGAGGGCCCTTGCACATGTCTTACTTTCCTGGGTATCGAAATTGATTCGGTAGCAAGGGAATGTAGGCTCCCGGCGGATAAAGTCCGGAAGATGTTGACGGAAGTCAGGAGACTCGCTGCGGCACAATTCTGCACGCTAAAAGAGCTACAATCTGTATTGGGTCTGCTCAACTTCGCAGGAAGGGTCATCCCAATGGGGAGGATTTTCCTGAAAAGAATGGAGCGCATGTTGCCGGGAGTTACATCTCCCAAGGCAAAACTAATGATTAGTAAAGACATGAATGATGACCTTCATGTCTGGGATCTGTTTCTCAGGGATTTCAATGGGATCTGTATTTGGAGAACCCCTCAGACTTCGGCGCAGGCCCTGCACCTCTTTACTGACGCTGCTGGGGGTTTCGGGTACGGCGCCTATTTCAATGGTGAGTGGAGCGCCGAACCTTGGCCGACCGAGTGGACGGCCAGGGGCCTTACCAGGAATATGTGCCTTCTGGAGTTTTTCCCCATTCTGGTGGCGTTGGAGATCTGGGGGGACAAGCTCGAAAACAGTTCCGTCGTTTTTTGGACGGACAATTTGAGTGTGGTTTTTGTCATTAACGGGCTTTCCTCTTCTTCACCACCAGTAATCCGATATCTGAGGATTCTGGTTTTGAGATGCCTTAAGCGGAACATTGAGTTTCGGGCTAGGCATGTCCCAGGGGTTGCTAACGTTATTGCTGATGCACTGTCTCGCTTTCAATGGGAAATTTTTAGGAAATGTGCTCCTAATGATGCCACTCATGGCTTTCCCTGTCCTCCTTCTCTTTGGCAGGTGGCTTTGGATGGCAGTCCCTGATTCCGGTACTGAAGGCGTCCCTGGCACCTTCCACTTGGAAGTCCTATGTAAGGTACTGGGAAGAATGGGTATTCTTCTGCGATGTCCAAGGATTTCCTTCTTGTGCTGGTGAGCAGGATTGGCTATTGCGCTGGCTCGCGGAGCTTAGGACTAAGCTAGCAAAGAAGGGGGCGGTGTCCACGCGGTTAGCAGCGGTGTCCTTTTTCTGTAGACTATTCACGCTGACGGACTCTTCCAAAACGTTTTTGATTCGTCAAATTCTGAGGGGTTGGAGGAGGACGGAGTTTCGGCGACCGGATATTAGAGAACCCATAACGGCGGACAGGTTGGTCCTCCTGCTTTGGGTTCTCCCTGAGGTCGGTCCCTCGTTCTAAGAGGTCCAGCTTTTTTTCGCGGCGTTCGCCATGGCGTCTCATGGCGCACTCCGAGTAGGGGAATTGGTCCCGCAATCTAAATTAGCGAAAGTGGGTGGTGTTCTGGCGGATCACGTCAGATTTACGGATAATGAGGCGTTGCTTTTTATCCCTCGATCGAAAGTCGATCAGGATGGTAGGGGGGCCTGGATGTCGCTACCCACGCTCATGGGTTCTGCAAGCTGCCTTTGTGCCCTGTTGAAGAACTTCTCGGACATGCGTCCAGTGGGTGCTGAGAGATTTTTAAGTCATCAGGATGGTACCCCTCTTACGAGGTTTCAATTTTGGAAGGTTTTGGGTGGGCAGCTGAAAAGGTGGGTTTGAATCCCAATACTATAGTTCCTCACTCCTTTAGGGTGGGAGCTGCTACGACTGCAGCGGCTTTAGGCTGGTCGGCTGACAGCATAATGGCACTTGGGAGGTGGAAATCCAAGAGGTATCAGATTTACGTTAGGCCACTTTTATCCCAATGTTAATATTCTGCAGTGTGATAATGTTGCGATGTTGTTATTGGTTACGATATGCTCTAACGCTTGTTTCTATTGCAGGGCCTAGAAGTGGTCCACTTCGTGCCTGGATCGTCGGGCACTCGTTCATGCACTGGGCAGCCATCTGAGCATCAACTCAACCTGGAAGGCAGCAACTAGGGTTCTCATCCTCTAGGGTTGTCGTTAGGTGGTTAGGGAGAAGAGGCCTTTGCTGGGCAGATCTGCCTGGTTTACTTCAAAACGCCATGAGGCGTTGGGAAAAACCCCATGTTCTGATCATACACTTAGGTGGTAATGATCTTGGCTCAATTCCTCCCCGGGATTTGAGCGCAGTGATCCAGTCAGATCTGCGCACCTTTAAAGCTTGGATGCCTGGTGTGAGAATGGGTTGGTCGAACATTATCCCTAGGTTGACGTGGCGTCACATGGCCATTCATAGAGCAGTGTTTCAAGTTCGCAAGAAGCTCAACAGCGATGTTAGGAGGCTTATGTTTGAGCTGGGATGGTTTGTTGTGGAGCACAACTTCATTACGGCCGCTGACCGGAGCCTCTACCGAGGCGACAGGGTTCAGCTTTCGGACCATGGCATGGACCTGTTTATTGCAGATTTACGACAGTCCCTACTCCTATTTGTGTGTTGGGTGGCGGCGAGAGTGGCCCCTGATATGTGGGCGATCTTGTGGCGGGTGGACAGTGTCCCGGGGCAGGATGTGATCGAGGTAGAGTGACGGCACTTCCGGCCAGGGGTGAAGTCCCCAGACGCGTGTCTGGGGTGTTCCCTGCCCGTGTGATTCCGATGCCGAGAATTCCCTGTTTCAGTATTGAGCTACGCTCTGCTTTTTCTCCTGCGCCCTGGTACTGCCCATCTTGTTAGCATGGGTTACTACGTTTAGCTAGTACCTGATTGCCGCCCCCCTGGTCCATGTTTATTCAGACGGTCGTTGGTTCTTGTGTTGCCACAATAAACGTGACCTGCGGGTTTTCTAACCAACAAGTTGTTTGTGTTTTTATTTCTATGTTTAGAAATTAAGTTGAGTTTACATTAAACCAGGAATGTAAATAGTTATTAGGTTATTCTTTCCACAGAGGAGGATATGGCATTTAATCCCTTATGACTGGGAGCTGTACACACAGTACTTATACCTACCTGTGCCCCCTGCAGTAAGTGATGCTATTGCTTGTCTGGAAGCTGTACACACAGTACTAATACCTACCTGTGCCCCCTGCAGTAAGCGATGCTATTGCTTGTCTGGGAGCTGTACACACAGTACTAATACCTACCTGTGCCCCCTGCAGTAAGTGATGCTATGGCTGTGTCTGGGAGCTGTACACACAGTACTTATACCTACCTGTGCCCCCTGCAGTAAGTGATGCTATTGCTGTACCTGAGAGCTGTACACACAGTACTTATACCTACCTGTGCCCCCTGCAGTAAGTGATGCTATGGCTGTGCCTGGGAGCTGTACACACAGTACTTATACCTACCTGTGCCCCCTGTAGTAAGTGATGCTATGGCTGTGTCTGGGAGCTGTACACACAGTACTTATACCTACCTGTGCCCCCTGTAGTAAGTGATGCTATTGCTGTACCTGGGAGCTGTACACACAGTACTTATACCTACCTGTGCCCCCTGCAGTAAGTGATGCTATTGCTGTACCTGGGAGCTGTACATACAGTACTAATACCTACCTGTGCCCCCTGCAGTAAGTGATGCTACGGCTGTGTCTGGGAGCTATACACACAGTACTTATTCCTACCTGTGCCCCCTGCATTAAGTGATACTATTGCTGTACCTGAAAGCTGTACACACAGTACTAATACCTACCTGTGCCCCCTGCAGTAAGTGATGCTATTGCTGTGACTGGGAGCTGTACACACAGTACTTATACCTACCTGTGCCCCCTGCAGTAAGTGATGCTATTGCTATACATGGGAGCTATACACACAGTACTTATACCTACCTGTACCCCCTGCAGTAAGTGATGCTATTACTGTACCTGGGAGCTGTACACACATTACTTATACCTACCTGTACCCCCTGCAGTAAGTGATGCTATTGCTATACCTGGGAGCTGTACACACAGTATTAATACCTACCTGTGCCCCCTGCAGTAAGTGATGCTATTGCTGTACCTAGGAGCTATACACACAGTACTTATACCTACCTGTGCCCCTGCAGTAAGTGATGCTATTGCTGTACCTGGGAGCTGTACACACAGTACTTATACCTACCTGTGCCCCCTGCAGTAAGTGATGCTATTGCTGTACCTGGGAGCTGTACTCACAGTACTTATACCTACCTGTGCCCCCTGCAGTAAGTGATGCTATGGCTGTGTCTGGGAGCTATACACACAGTACTTATACCTACCTGTGCCCCCTGCAGTAATTGATGCTATTGCTGTGTCTGGGAGCTGTACACACAGTACTTATACCTACCTGTGCCCCCTGCAGTAAGTGATGCTATTGCTGTACCTGGGAGCTGTACACACAGTACTTATACCTACCTGTGCCCCCTGCAGTAAGTGATGCTATTTCTATACCTGGGAGCTGTACACACAGTACTTATACCTACTTGTGCCCCCTGCAGTAAGTGATGCTATTGCTGTGTCTGGGAGCTGTACACACAGTACTAATACCTACCTGTGCCCCCTGCAGTAAGTGATGCTATTGCTATACATGGGAGCAGCACACAGTACTTATACCTACCTGTGCCCCCTGCAGTAAGTGATGCTATTGCTGTACCTGAGAGCTGTACACACAGTACTTATACCTACCTGTACCCCCTGCCGTAAGTGATGCTATGGCTGTGTCTGGGAGCTGTACACACAGTACTTATACCTACCTGTGCCCCCTGTAGTAAGTGATGCTATTGCTGTACCTGGGAGCTGTACACACAGTACTTATACCTACCTGTGCCCCCTGCAGTAAGTGATGCTCTTGCTGTACCTGGGAGCTGTACACACAGTACTAATACCTACCTGTGCCCCCTGCAGTAAGTGATGCTATGGCTGTGTCTGGGAGCTATACACATAGTACTTATACCTACCTGTGCCCCCTGTAGTAAGTGATGCTATTGCTGTACCTGGGAGCTGTACACACAGTACTTATACCTACCTGTACCCCCTGCAGTAAGTGATGCTATTGCTATACCTGGGAGCTGTACACACAGTATTAATACCTACCTGTGCCCCCTGCAGTAAGTGATGCTATTGCTGTACCTAGGAGCTATACACACAGTACTTATACCTACCTGTGCCCCTGCAGTAAGTGATGCTATTGCTGTACCTGGGAGCTGTACACACAGTACTTATACCTACCTGTGCCCCCTGCAGTAAGTGATGCTATTGCTGTACCTGGGAGCTGTACTCACAGTACTTATACCTACCTGTGCCCCCTGCAGTAAGTGATGCTATGGCTGTGTCTGGGAGCTATACACACAGTACTTATACCTACCTGTGCCCCCTGCAGTAATTGATGCTATTGCTGTGTCTGGGAGCTGTACACACAGTACTTATACCTACCTGTGCCCCCTGCAGTAAGTGATGCTATTGCTGTACCTGGGAGCTGTACACACAGTACTTATACCTACCTGTGCCCCCTGCAGTAAGTGATGCTATTTCTATACCTGGGAGCTGTACACACAGTACTTATACCTACTTGTGCCCCCTGCAGTAAGTGATGCTATTGCTGTGTCTGGGAGCTGTACACACAGTACTAATACCTACCTGTGCCCCCTGCAGTAAGTGATGCTATTGCTATACATGGGAGCAGCACACAGTACTTATACCTACCTGTGCCCCCTGCAGTAAGTGATGCTATTGCTGTACCTGAGAGCTGTACACACAGTACTTATACCTACCTGTACCCCCTGCCGTAAGTGATGCTATGGCTGTGTCTGGGAGCTGTACACACAGTACTTATACCTACCTGTGCCCCCTGTAGTAAGTGATGCTATTGCTGTACCTGGGAGCTGTACACACAGTACTTATACCTACCTGTGCCCCCTGCAGTAAGTGATGCTCTTGCTGTACCTGGGAGCTGTACACACAGTACTAATACCTACCTGTGCCCCCTGCAGTAAGTGATGCTATGGCTGTGTCTGGGAGCTATACACATAGTACTTATACCTACTTGTGCCCCCTGCAGTAAGTGATGCTATTGCTGTACCTGAGAGCTGTACACACAGTACTTATACCTACCTGTGCCCCCTGCAGTAAGTGATGCTATTGTTATACCTGGGAGATGTACACACAGTACTTATACCTACCTGTACCCCCTGCAGTAAGTGATGCTATTGTTATACCTGGGAGATGTACACACAGTACTTATACCTACCTGTGCCCCCTGCAGTAAGTGATGCTATTGCTGTACCTGGGAGCTGTACACACAGTACTTATACCTACCTGTGCCCCCTGCAGTAAGTGATGCTATTGCTATACATGGGAGCTATACACACAGTACTTATACCTACCTGTACCCCCTGCAGTAAGTGATGCTATTGCTGTACTTGGGAGCTGTACACATAGTACTTATACCTACCTGTACCCCCTGCAGTAAGTGATGCTATTGCTATACCTGGGAGCTGTACACACAGTACTTCTACCTACCTGTGACCCCTGCAGTAAGTGATGCTATTGCTGTACCTGGGAGCTGTACACACAGTGCTTATACCTACCTGTGCCCCCTGCAGTAAGTGATGCTATTGCTGTACCTGGGAGCTGTACACACAGTACTTATACCTACCTGTGCCCCCTGCAGTAAGTGATGCTATTGCTGTGCCTGGGAGCTGTACACACAGTACTTATACCTATCTGTGCCCCCTGCAGTAAGTGATGCTATTGCTGTACCTGGGAGCTGTACACACAGTACTTATAACTACCTGTGCCCCCTGCAGTAAGTGATGCTATTGCTATACCTGGGAGCTGTACACACAGTACTTATACCTACCTGTACCCCCTGCAGTAAGTGATGCTATTGCTGTGCCTGGGAGCTGTACACACAGTACTTATACCTATCTGTGCCCCCTGCAGTAAGTGATGCTATTGCTGTGCCTGGGAGCTGTACACACAGTACTTATAACTACCTGTGCCCCCTGCAGTAAGTGATGCTATTGCTGTACCTGGGAGCGGTGCACACAGTATTGATACCTATCTGTGCCCCATGCAGTAAGTTATGCTATTGCTGTACCTGGGAGCTGTACACACAGTACTTATAACTACCTGTGCCTACTGCAGTAAGTGATGCTATTGCTATACCTGGGAGCTGTACACACAGTACTTATACCTACCTGTACCCCCTGCAGTAAGTGATGCTATTGCTATACCTGGGAGCTGTACACACAGTATTAATACCTACCTGTACCCCCTGCAGTAAGTGATGCTATTGCTGTGTCTGGGAGCTATACACACAGTACTTATACCTACCTGTGCCCCCTGCAGTAAGTGATGCTATTGCTGTACCTGGGAGCTATACACACAGTACTTATACCTACCTGTGCCCCCTGCAGTAAGTGATGCTATTGCTGTACCTGGGAGCTGTACACACAGTACTTATACCTACCTGTGCCCCCTGCAGTAAGTGATGCTATTGCTGTACCTGGGAGCTGTACACACAGTACTTATACCTACCTGTGCCCCCTGCAGTAAGTGATGCTATTGCTATACCTGAGAGCTGTACACACAGTACTTATACCTACCTGTGCCCCCTGCAGTAAGTGATGCAGTTGCTGTGACTGGGAGCTGTACACACAGTACTTATACCTACCTGTGCCCCCTGCAGTAAGTGATGCTATTGCTATACATGGGAGCTATACACACAGTACTTATACCTACCTGTACCCCCTGCAGTAAGTGATGCTATTGCTGTACCTGGGAGCTGTACACACAGTACTTATACCTACATGTGCCCCCTGCAGTAAGTGATGCTATTGCTGTACCTGGGAGCTGTACACACAGTACTAATACCTACCTGTGCCCCTTGCAGTAAGTGATGCTATGGCTGTGTCTGGGAGCTATACACACAGTACTTATTCCTACCTGTGCCCCCTGCAGTAAGTGATGCTATGGCTGTGTCTGGGAGCTATACACATAGTACTTATACCTACTGGTGCCCCCTGCAGTAAGTGATGCTATTGCTGTACCTGAGAGCTGTACACACAGTACTTATACCTACCTGTGCCCCCTGCAGTAAGTGGTGCTATTGCTGTGACTGGGAGCTGTACACACAGTACTTATACCTACCTGTGCCCCCTGCAGTAAGTGATGCTATTGTTATACCTGGGAGATGTACACACAGTACTTATACCTACCTGTACCCCCTGCAGTAAGTGATGCTATTGTTATACCTGGGAGATGTACACACAGTACATATACCTACCTGTGCCCCCTGCAGTAAGTGATGCTATTGCTGTACCTGGGAGCTGTACACACAGTACTAATACCTACCTGTGCCCCCTGCAGTAAGTGATGCTATTGCTGTGTCTGGGAGCTGTACACACAGTACTTATACCTACCTGTGCCCCCTGCAGTAAGTGATGCTATTGCTGTACCGGGGAGCTGTACACATAGTACTTATACCTACCTGTGACCCCTGCAGTAAGTGATGCTATTGCTGTACCTGGGAGCTGTACACACAGTGCTTATACCTACCTGTGCCCCCTGCAGTAAGTGATGCTATTGCTGTACCTGGGAGCTGTACACACAGTACTTATACCTACCTGTGCCCCCTGCAGTAAGTGATGCTATTGCTGTGCCTGGGAGCTGTACACACAGTACTTATACCTACCTGTGCCCCCTGCAGTAAGTGATGCTATTGCTGTACCTGGGAGCTGTACACACAGTACTTATACCTTCCTGTGCCTACTGCAGTAAGTGATGCTATTGCTGTACCTGGGAGCTGTACACACAGTACTTATACCTACCTGTGCCCCCTGCAGTAAGTGATGCTATTGCTGTGTCTGGGAGCTTTACACACAGTACTTATACCTACCTGTGCCCCCTGCAGTAAGTGATGCTATTGCTGTGTCTGGGATCTGTACACACAGCACTTATACCTACCTGTGCCCCCTGCAGTAAGTGATGCTATTGCTATACATGGGAGCTGTACACACAGTACTAATACCTACCTGTGCCCCCTGCAGTAAGTGATGCTATTGCTGTACCTGGGAGCTGTACACACAGTACTTATACCTACCTGTGCCCCCTGCAGTAAGTGATGCTATTGCTATACCTGAGAGCTGTACACACACTACTTATACCTACCTGTGCCCCTGCAGTAAGTGATGCTATGGCTGTGTCTGGGAGCTGTACACACAGTACTTATACCTACCTGTGCCCCCTGTAGTAAGTGATGCTATTGCTGTACCTGGGAGCTGTACACACAGTACTTATACCTACCTGTGCCCCCTGCAGTAAGTGATGCTATTGCTGTACCTGGGAGCTGTACACACAGTACTAATACCTACCTGTGCCCCCTGCAGTAAGTGATGCTATGGCTGTGTCTGGGAGCTATACACACAGTACTTATTCCTACCTGTGCCCCCTGCAGTAAGTGATGCTATTGCTGTGACTGGGAGCTGTACACACAGTACTTATAACTACCTGTGCCCCCTGCAGTAAGTGATGCTATTGCTATACATGGGAGCTATACACACAGTACTTATACCTACCTGTACCCCCTGCAGTAAGTGATGCTATTGCTGTAACTGGGAGCTGTACACACAGTACTTATACCTACCTGTACCCCCTGCAGTAAGTGATGCTATTGCTATAGCTGCTGTACACACAGTATTAATACCTACCTGTGCCCCCTGCAGTAAATGATGCTATTGCTGTACCTGGGAGCTGTACACACAGTACTAATACCTACCTGTGCCCCCTGCAGTAAGTGATGCTATGGCTGTGTCTGGGAGCTATACACATAGTACTTATGCCTACTTGTGCCCCCTGCAGTAAGTGATACTATTGCTGTACCTGAGAGCTGTACACACAGTACTTATACCTACCTGTGCCCCCTGCAGTAAGTGGTGCTATTGCTGTGACTGGGAGCTGTACACACAGTACTTATACCTACCTGTGCCCCCTGCAGTAAGTGATGCTATTGTTATACCTGGGAGATGTACACACAGTACTTATACCTACCTGTGCCCCCTGCAGTAAGTGATGCTATTGCTGTGCCTGGGAGCTGTACACACAGTACTTATACCTATCTGTGCCCCCTGCAGTAAGTGATGCTATTGCTGTACCTGGGAGCTGTACACACAGTACTTATAACTACCTGTGCCCCCTGCAGTAAGTGATGCTATTGCTATACCTGGGAGCTGTACACACAGTACTTATACCTACCTGTACCCCCTGCAGTAAGTGATGCTATTGCTGTGCCTGGGAGCTGTACACACAGTACTTATACCTATCTGTGCCCCCTGCAGTAAGTGATGCTATTGCTGTACCTGGGAGCTGTACACACAGTACTTATAACTACCTGTGCCCCCTGCAGTAAGTGATGCTATTGCTGTACCTGGGAGCGGTGCACACAGTATTGATACCTATCTGTGCCCCATGCAGTAAGTTATGCTATTGCTGTACCTGGGAGCTGTACACACAGTACCTATAACTACCTGTGCCTACTGCAGTAAGTGATGCTATTGCTATACCTGGGAGCTGTACACACAGTACTTATACCTACCTGTACCCCCTGCAGTAAGTGATGCTATTGCTATACCTGGGAGCTGTACACACAGTATTAATACCTACCTGTACCCCCTGCAGTAAGTGATGTTATTGCTGTGTCTGGGAGCTATACACACAGTACTTATACCTACCTGTGCCCCCTGCAGTAAGTGATGCTATTGCTGTACCTGGGAGCTAGACACACAGTACTTATACCTACCTGTGCCCCCTGCAGTAAGTGATGCTATTGCTGTACCTGGGAGCTGTACACACAGTACTTATACCTACCTGTGCCCCCTGCAGTAAGTGATGCTATTGCTGTACCTGGGAGCTGTACACACAGTACTTATACCTACCTGTGCCCCCTGCAGTAAGTGATGCTATTGCTATACCTGGGAGCTGTACACACAGTACTTATACCTACCTGTGCCCCCTGCAGTAAGTGATGCTATTGCTGTGTCTGGGAGCTGTACACACAGTACTAATACCTACCTGTGCCCCCTGCAGTAAGTGATGCTATTGCTGTGTCTGGGAGCTGTACACACAGTACTAATACCTACCTGTACCCCCTGCCGTAAGTGATGCTATGGCTGTGTCTGGGAGCTGTACACACAGTACTTATACCTACCTGTGCCCCCTGTAGTAAGTGATGCTATTGCTGTACCTGGGAGCTGTACACACAGTACTTATACCTACCTGTGCCCCCTGCAGTAAGTGATTCTATTGCTGTACCTGAGAGCTGTACACACAGTACTTATACCTACCTGTGCCCCCTGCAGTAAGTGATGCTATTGCTGTGACTGGGAGCTGTACACACAGTACTTATACCTACCTGTGCCCCCTGCAGTAAGTGATGCTATTGCTATACATGGGAGCTATACACACAGTACTTATACCTACCTGTACCCCCTGCAGTAAGTGATGCTATTGCTGTACCTGGGAGCTGTACACACAGTACTTATACCTACCTGTACCCCCTGCAGTAAGTGATGCTATTGCTGTACCTGGGAGCTGTACACACAGTACTAATACCTACCTGTGCCCCCTGCAGTAAATGATGCTATTGCTGTACCTGGGAGCTGTACACACAGTACTAATACCTACCTGTGCCCCCTGCAGTAAGTGATGCTATGGCTGTTTCTGGGAGCTATACACATAGTACTTATACCTACTTGTGCCCCCTGCAGTAAGTGATGCTATTGCTGTACCTGAGAGCTGTACACACAGTACTTATACCTACCTGTGCCCCCTGCAGTAAGTGGTGCTATTGCTGTGACTGGGAGCTGTACACACAGTACTTATACCTACCTGTGCCCCCTGCAGTAAGTGATGCTATTGTTATACCTGGGAGATGTACACACAGTACTTATACCTACCTGTACCCCCTGCAGTAAGTGATGCTATTGTTATACCTGGGAGATGTACACACAGTACATATACCTACCTGTGCCCCCTGCAGTAAGTGATGCTATTGCTGTACCTGGGAGCTGTACACATAGTACTTATACCTACCTGTGACCCCTGCAGTAAGTGATGCTATTGCTGTACCTGGGAGCTGTACACACAGTGCTTATACCTACCTGTGCCCCCTGCAGTAAGTGATGCTATTGCTGTACCTGGGAGCTGTACACACAGTACTTATACCTACCTGTGCCCCCTGCAGTAAGTGATGCTATTGCTGTGCCTGGGAGCTGTACACACAGTACTTATACCTACCTGTGCCCCCTGCAGTAAGTGATGCTATTGCTGTACCTGGGAGCTGTACACACAGTACTTATACCTACCTGTGCCTCCTGCAGTAAGTGATGCTATTGCTGTACCTGGGAGCGGTGCACACAGTATTTATACCTACCTGTGCCTACTGCAGTAAGTGATGCTATTGCTGTACCTGGGAGCTGTACACACAGTACTTATACCTACCTGTGCCTACTGCAGTAAGTGATGCTATTGCTGTACCTGGGAGCTGTACACACAGTACTTATACCTACCTGTGCCCCCTGCAGTAAGTGATGCTATTGCTGTGTCTGGGAGCTGTACACACAGTACTTATACCTACCTGTGCCCCCTGCAGTAAGTGATGCTATTGCTGTGTCTGGGAGCTGTACACACAGTACTTATACCTACCTGTGCCCCCTGCAGTAAGTGATGCTATTGCTGTACCTGGGAGCTGTACACACACTACTTATACCTACCTGTGCCCCTGCAGTAAGTGATGCTATGGCTGTGTCTGGGAGCTGTACACACAGTACTTATACCTACCTGTGCCCCCTGCAGTAAGTGATGCTATTGCTATACCTGAGAGCTGTACACACACTACTTATACCTACCTGTGCCCCTGCAGTAAGTGATGCTATGGCTGTGTCTGGGAGCTGTACACACAGTACTTATACCTACCTGTGCCCCCTGTAGTAAGTGATGCTATTGCTGTACCTGGGAGCTGTACACACAGTACTTATACCTACCTGTGCCCCTGCAGTAAGTGATGCTATGGCTGTGTCTGGGAGCTGTACACACAGTACTTATACCTACCTGTGCCCCCTGCAGTAAGTGATGCTATTGCTGTACCTGGGAGCTGTACACACAGTACTAATACCTACCTGTGCCCCCTGCAGTAAGTGATGCTATGGCTGTGTCTGGGAGCTATACACACAGTACTTATTCCTACCTGTGCCCCCTGCAGTAAGTGATGCTATTGCTGTGACTGGGAGCTGTACACACAGTACTTATAACTACCTGTGCCCCCTGCAGTAAGTGATGCTATTGCTATATATGGGAGCTATACACACAGTACTTATACCTACCTGTACCCCCTGCAGTAAGTGATGCTATTGCTGTACCTGGGAGCTGTACACACAGTACTTATACCTACCTGTACCCCCTGCAGTAAGTGATGCTATTGCTATACCTGGGAGCTGTACACACAGTATTAATACCTACCTGTGCCCCCTGCAGTAATTGATGCTATTGCTGTACCTGGGAGCTATACACACAGTACTTATACCTACCTGTGCCCCCTGCAGTAAGTGATGCTATTGCTATACATGGGAGCTATACACACAGTACTTATACCTACCTGTGCCCCCTGCAGTAAGTGATTCTATTGCTGTACCTGGGAGCTGTACACACAGTACTTATAACTACCTGTGCCCCCTGCAGTAAGTGATGCTATTGCTGTGTCTGGGAGCTGTACACACAGTACTTATACCTACCTGTACCCCCTGCAGTAAGTGATGCTATTGCTGTGCCTGGGAGCTGTACACACAGTACTTATACCTACCTGTGCCCCCTGCAGTAAGTGATGCTATTGCTATACATGGGAGCTGTACACACAGTACTTATACCTATCTGTGCCCCCTGCAGTAAGTGATGCTATTGCTGTACCTGGGAGCTGTACACACAGTACTTATACCTACCTGTGCCCCCTGCAGTAAGTGATGCTATTGCTGTGTCTGGGAGCTTTACACACAGTACTTATACCTACCTGTGCCCCCTGCAGTAAGTGATGCTATTGCTGTGTCTGGGAGCTGTACGCACAGTACTAATACCTACCTGTGCCCCCTGCAGTAAGTGATGCTATTGCTATACATGGGAGCAGTACACACAGTACTTATACCTACCTGTGCCCCCTGCAGTAAGTGATGCTATACACACAGTACTTATACCTACCTGTACCCCCTGCCGTAAGTGATGCTATGGCTGTGTCTGGGAGCTGTACACACAGTACTTATACCTACCTGTGCCCCCTGTAGTAAGTGATGCTATTGCTGTACCTGGGAGCTGTACACACAGTACTTATACCTACCTGTGCCCCCTGCAGTAAATGATGCTATTGCTATACCTGGGAGCTGTACACACAGTACTAATACCTACCTGTGCCCCCTGCAGTAAGTGATGCTATGGCTGTGTCTGGGAGCTATACACATAGTACTTATACCTACTTGTGCCCCCTGCAGTAAGTGATGCTATTGCTGTACCTGAGAGCTGTACACACAGTACTTATACCTACCTGATCCCCCTGCAGTAAGTGGTGCTATTGCTGTGACTGGGAGCTGTACACACAGTACTTATACCTACCTGTGCCCCCTGCAGTAAGTGATGCTATTGTTATACCTGGGAGCTGTACACACAGTACTTATACCTACCTGTACCCCCTGCAGTAAGTGATGCTATTGTTATACCTGGGAGATGTACACATAGTACTTATACCTACCTGTGCCCCCTGCAGTAAGTGATGCTATTGCTGTACCTGGGAGCTGTACACACAGTACTTATACCTACCTGTGCCCCCTGCAGTAAGTGATGCTATTGCTATACATGGGAGCTATACACACAGTACTTATACCTACCTGTACCCCCTGCAGTAAGTGATGCTATTGCTGTACTTGGGAGCTGTACACACAGTACTTATACCTACCTGTACCCCCTGCAGTAAGTGATGCTATTGCTATACCTGGGAGCTGTACACACAGTACTAATACCTACCTGTGCCCCCTGCAGTAAGTGATGCTATTGCTGTGTCTGGGATCTGTACACACAGTACTTATACCTACCTGTGCCCCCTGCAGTAAGTGATGCTATTGCTGTACCTGGGAGCTGTACACATAGTACTTATACCTACCTGTGACCCCTGCAGTAAGTGATGCTATTGCTGTACCTGGGAGCTGTACACACAGTACTTATACCTACCTGTGCCCCCTGCAGTAAGCGATGCTATTGCTGTGCCTGGGAGCTGTACACACAGTACTTATACCTACCTGTGCCCCCTGCAGTAAGTGATGCTATTGCTGTACCTGGGAGCTGTACACACAGTACTTATACCTACCTGTGCCCCCTGCAGTAAGTGATGCTATTGCTGTACCTGAGAGCTGTACACACAGTACTTATACCTACCTGTGCCCCCTGCAGTAAGTGATGCTATTGCTGTGCCTGGGAGCTGTACACACAGTACTTATACCTACCTGTGCCCCCTGCAGTAAGTGATGCTATTGCTGTACCTGGGAGCTGTACACACAGTACTTATACCTACCTGTGCCCCCTGCAGTAAGTGATGCTATTGCTGTACCTGGGAGCTGTACACACAGTATTTATACCTATCTGTGCCCCGTGCAGTAAGTTATGCTATTGCTGTACCTGGGAGCTGTACACACAGTACTTATACCTACCTGTGCCTACTGCAGTAAGTGATGCTATTGCTGTACCTGGGAGCGGTGCACACAGTATTTATACCTACCTGTGCCCCCTGCAGTAAGTGATGCTATTGCTGTGTCTGGGAGCTGTACACACAGTACTTATACCTACCTGTGCCCCCTGCAGTAAGTGATGCTGTTGCTGTGTCTGGGAGCTATACACACAGTACTTATACCTACCTGTGCCCCCTGCAGTAAGTGATGCTATTGCTGTGTCTGGGATCTGTACACACAGTACTTATACCTACCTGTGCCCCCTGCAGTAAGTGATGCTATTGCTGTACCTGAGAGCTGTACACACAGTACTTATACCTACCTGTACCCCCTGCAGTAAGTGATGCTATTGCTGTGTCTGGGATCTGTACACACAGTACTTATACCTACCTGTGCCCCCTGCAGTAAGTGATGCTATTGCTATACATGGGATCTATACACACAGTACTTATACCTACCTGTGCCCCCTGCAGTAAGTGATGCTATTGCTATACATGGGATCTATACACACAGTACTTATACCTACCTGTGCCCCCTGCAGTAAGTGATGCTATTGCTATACCTGGGAGCTGTACACACAGTATTAATACCTACCTGTACCCCCTGCAGTAAGTGATGCTATTGCTGTACCTGAGAGCTGTACACACAGTACTTATACCTACCTGTGCCCCCTGCAGTAAGTGATGCTATTGCTGTGCCTGGGAGCTGTACACACAGTACTTATACCTACCTGTGCCTTCTGTAGTAAGTGATGCTATTACTGTACCTGGGATCTGTACACACAGTACTTATACCTACCTGTGCCTTCTGTAGTAAGTGATTCTATTGCTGTACCTGAGAGCTGTACACACAGTACTTATACCTACCTGTGCCCCCTGCAGTAAGTGATGCCATTGCTGTACCTGGGAGCTGTACACACAGTACTAATACCTACCTGTGCCCCCTGCAGTAAGTGATGCCATTGCTGTACCTGGGAGCTGTACACACAGTACTTATACCTACCTGTGCCTTCTGTAGTAAGTGATGCTATTACTGTACCTGGGATCTGTACACACAGTACTTATACCTACCTGTGCCTTCTGTAGTAAGTGATTCTATTGCTGTACCTGGGAGCTGTACACACAGTACTTATACCTACCTGTGCCCCCTGTAGTAAGTGATGCTATTGCTGTACCTGGGAGCTGTACACACAGTACTTATACCTACCTGTGCCCCTGCAGTAAGTGATTCTATTGCTGTACCTGAGAGCTGTACACACAGTACTTATACCTACCTGTGCCCCCTGCAGTAAGTGATGCAATTGCTATACATGGGATCTATACACACAGTACTTATACCTACCTGTGCCCCCTGTAGTAAGTGATGCTATTGCTGTACCTGGGAGCTGTACACACAGTACTTATACCTACCTGTGCCCTCTGCAGTAAGTGATTCTATTGCTGTACCTGAGAGCTGTACACACAGTACTTATACCTACCTGTGCCCCCTGCAGTAAGTGATGCCGTAGCTGCCCCACCCCTGCTAGGAATCTGCAGGATGATTACACAGCTGCCCTGCCACAACACATACTGCAGGTGAGAGCAGCGCAGCTTCCGCACACGCTCATCATCCAAGTCCCGGGATTACACTTAAAGCTTGCAGACTTAACACGTTCAGTGCTGGAGGAGACTGACTTTAAACTAACTTACTTATGTGCCAAGGAGATAAATGTGTAGCGTTGTTTGTGATGAAGCAGGAGATTATTAAAATAAGTCATTTTTTCTGTGTTGCATCTAAAGACGACGTTTGGTTTTTGCAAAACAGCTGTTCCTCTGCTGAGCGGGATAACAGTTTTTATTTTTAGGATGGCGGGGCATGTAACTTTTCACCAATAGAGTTGTAGGAGTTTTGCTTATCAGCCAATCAGCTTCTATCCCACAAACCAGTGTTGCACACAGACATTCAAAACTAAAATAAACAAGTTCAACTCTTTTTTTATTTTTAACCAATTATATTTTAGACACTGCTCTTTTATATGCATACAATAGTGTTTAATGTTCAGTAAAATATTAAACCACTATTAAATAAGAGATTAAATCATTTTTCTCTATAATAAGATATTTATTTGTGAACTAAACAGTCTCACAGTTCTGAGCAGAGGATGAAATAATAAAGAATCTGTTAGTTCTGCATACGCCTGTACTATTTGCCAACTGTTTGTCTAGCTACAGTGTCTTCCTTTGTTGCACAGTACCACTGCTTTCCCTTTCATTTGATTTCCCTATCAGTGTCTGCTGTCTGCCCAGAGCCTTACCTGCCTGTCCCTGCCTGCCTGTGCAGTGACGTGTCTCTGCTGTAGGTGTTCCTCACCTGCCAACCCTCCCCCACTGATGTCACTGCTGTCTGATGTCCTGCCCAGTGTCCCTGACGTGCTGTGGGTGTCTCTAACCTGGACAGCTCAGTTTCAGGAAATAGTTTCAGTCCCCAGAAGACCACACAGTGGCCATAATAGCTTACCTCTGCACTTTGACCCTTTCCGTAGGGACAAGGAATGTAGGTGTCTTGGATCCCCCCCCAAATTCCAGCAGACAGGTAAATGCAGAAACTCTCTCCCACTCTCTATCCCTCCTTCCGCCTCTGAGGTTTAGTTACTGTTGAGGCTTTTACAGACTAGGCAAAACAACCTTTGAAGTGCAGCTAGGTATGGCAAACAGAGATCAAAGTTTAATATTGTTAGGAACAGAGATTTTTCATTCTTAAAGACTTGTAAAAAATTGTTATTAATTATATTCTTTTCAATAAGCATTATCTGCAAGATTGTTACTTGTACTTAGGTTAAAAAATACAAAATGTCATTGTTTGGGATATTTGATAAAAACAAAAAAAAAAAAAAGCACTAAAGTAACATAAATGTAATTCTGTTTTGCACAAACCTCTGCAGTGATATTTAGGCCTACAATGCAGAACGTACATACTACTAAAGATTGTTTTTAAAATAAACAACAAAAGTTAGAGGCGCAATGCTTTTCATTTATTTTTCGTTCTTTTAAAGGACATTAAGCACTTTGAGTTGGTAATATAAAATTATAACTTATATATATATATACACACACAATACTTGCCATGATGTGCTAATTGCAATAATTTCTATTGATTTACATATGCAATATAATTGTATCCACCATAATTATAAAGAATTATATATATATATATATATATATATATATATATATATATATATATATATATATATATATATATATATATATATATATATATATATATATATATATATATATATATATATATATATATATATATATATATATATATATATATATATATATAAGTTTGCAATATACTTTCATTATTTAATTTGGCAGTTTTCATGTAAATCTATTCTGAAGTTGTGAGCATTTCAGTTCCTGTTAGAAATGGAAGTGCAGAACACTGTTATATTCCCCACAGCCATTGGCTGCACACTCTAGTGATCTATTTATAACTGTCCCTAATTGGCCACAGCAGAGAAAGTAACCTAAGTTACAACATGGCAGCTCCCATTGTTTTATATACACTAAAACTTTACACTTATTTTGTCAATATTTAAACAGCTAATGAAACTTTAAAAAATATATCTACATGTTATTCTAAGACTAAAATGTTTTTGTTTGAATGCATCATTCTATCTAGCATTTATTTAGTGTTTAGTGTTTAATGTCCCTTCAAACATGTTTTTTCTTTCTTTGTCAGATGGCAAAGTGTACAGCAAATATATTATATATATTTGTATGTGTGTATGTATATATGTTTATGTATGTGTGCACACACACACACATATATACATACACGCACACAGTCACACACATATATATATATATATATATATATATATATATATATATATATATATATATATATATATATATAAAATTACATACATACATATATACACATACATATACATATAAACACATACATACACATGTACACATTCATACACATATATACATACACACACACACACACATACATACACATATATACATATAAACACATACATACACATATATACATAAATATAAACACATACATACACATATATACAAATAAACACATACTTACACATATATACAAATAAACACATACATACACATATATACAAATAAACACATACTTACACATATATACAAATAAACACATACATACACATATATACAAATAAACACATACACATATATACAAATAAACACATACATACACATATATACAAATAAACACATACTTACACATATATACAAATAAACACGTACATACACATATATACAAATAAACACATACTTACACATATGTACAAATAAACACATACTTACACATATATACAAATAAACACATATATACAAATAAACACATACATACACATATATACATATAAACACATACATACACATATATACAAATAAACACATACATACACATATATACATATAAACACATACATACACATATATACAAATAAACACATACTTACACATATATACAAATAAACACATACATACACATATATACAAATAAACACATACATACACATATATACATACACACACATACATACACATATATATATATACACACACATACATACACATATATACATACACACACATATATACATATAAACACACATATATACATATAAACACATACATACACATATATACATACACACATACACACATACATACACATATATACATACACACACACATACATACACATATATACATACATACACACATACATACACATATTTACATACACACACACATACATACACATATATACATACACATATATACATATAAACACACATATATACATATAAACACATACATACACATATATACATATAAACACACATATATACATATAAACACATACACATATATACATACACACACATACATACACATATATACATATAAACACATACATATACACACATACATACACATATATACATATAAACACATACATACACATAGATACATTTAAACACATACATACACTTTTATACATAAACATATATACATACACACATATAAATATATACACATATATACACCTTTAAGCCTTTCCCAGTCAAGCATCTTCTCACATACCATATCCCTTTAAAACACTTATTTTTATACATATGTTAAAATAATTTTACATTTAATATGTATATGTGAGTGCAATACTTTATTTTAATATGTTTTTCATGTGCTTTGATATATTTTTATTGTAGCCCTAACATTTTACTGTAGGTCTCAAGTCACATAACTCACAACTGGTAATATGAGCGATGTTTAGAGCGGCTGCACTATCCCTTGAAATTATATGGTGCACTGAATATTTCCTGGTAGTTTTGTTTTACCATGGACTCATAATACCAGATTGCGCGTTATTTGGAGTGCGGGCCACACAATCATGCTAGCACCCTGCGCTACCATCAGCACTCCACTTGTAATCTAGACCATAATGTGTGTGTTCTTGTCTGCGGTCAAGCAGAAGCTGGACACATTCGGTAACTTGCTAGCTGTAACTAAACATTTATTACATTCTCAGTACAGATTCATTTTCTTATAAAATTGTATAGGACCTTTTATGACCTTTGTCCCAGGGTTAAGAGATCACATGACTTGTGGATTCTCCCAGAATTCTCTCTCTCTTTATATTTCACCCATGCGTGTTTTATTTACTGTCTACTTTTTGTTATTAAAGATGGAGTGATTATGGAAGATGAAATAAAGAAAAGGCCTCAGGAAAGTAAAGGTGATAAACGCCGGCACAAGCAGAGGAGAAAAAAGAGACATCAGAATGTGACAGCTCAAGGGGCAGATGAGCAAGAGGATAAGAATGAGACATTCATGGAATCCAGAGGCAGCCAGCAAGATAACATAGAGCATAGCACACTGAGCAATAAGGACTTGCTGACTGGGAGAACTGGAAATACTGAGGCTCCCTGCAATGAAGCGATAAGTAGCCTCTGCTCACATATCACTTACCTACCCAGTCATGTGACAGAGAGATCACATGACGGCAAACAAGAGGCTGCCGGCGAAGAGAGGCAGACAGACAGAGTGAAGAGACATACTGACAGAAGGAATGACTGGCAGGAGATTGAGACAGGCATGGAACAGAGACAGACACATACTGAAGACCTAGAGACTAACATGGCAGAAGCACAAACAGCAAATAAATATATTGAGACATACAGGGCAGACAGCCCCTCTGACATTACAGAAAGAGACATAATCACTAAAGAAGAAGAGATTACTGATGCAAGAAATACAAATAGTGAGGAGGAAAAGACAGTAAGTGAACAAGAGCCAGATAATGAGAAGCTACAGAAATCCAGAGAGACAGTTAGTGAAGAGAATGGAGAGGTCAGTGATGCGAGTGAGGACTGGGAGACAGCCAGTGAGGAGGGTACAGCATCGTATGAAGCAAGAGAGTTGCTGGCTAGAAAGACAGACGGACAGTGCTGGGATCTAGAGACAGTCAGTTCAATTTGTGATGTGAACAAGAAAGAGACAGATGAAAGAGATATAAAAGCATATCCTGAACTGAGACTGACATCCACTGTTAGCTTCAATGAAGAGACTGCCAGTGTGAAGGAAGAGTCTAACCAGGAGACTGCCAGCTCAAACACAGAGAATGACCGTAATGAAACAGTTAGCACAGATATAGAGCCTGAAGTTAAAGAGACAGTCAGTACAGATGCAGAGAATAACTATAAAGAGACAGTCAGCTCAGATACAGAGAATGATACTAAAGCGACTGTCAGCTCAGACACAAAGAATAATACTAAAGAGACTGTCAGCTCAGACACAACAAATAATACTAAAGAGACTGTCAGCTCAGACACAGAGAATGAAACTAAAGAGACAGTCAGTTCTGAGTCTGACACTAAAGAGACAGTCAGTTCAGAGTTTGACACTAAAGAGACTGCTGATGCAGCTGCACAGAGTGACACTAAGGAATGTGACAGCATAATTTATGAGTCTGACATTAAAGAGACAGTCAGTTCAGAGTCTGACACTAAAGAGACAGTCAGTTTACAGGAAGAGTTTGACACTAAAGAGACAGTCAGTTCAGAGTTTGATACTAAAGAGACAGTCAGTTCAGAGTTCAACACTAAAGAGACTGCTGAAACAGACAGCATAGTTACTGAGTCTGACATTAAAAGCGCTGGAAGTACAGATACAGAGAGAGACACTAAAGAGACAGTCAATGGAGACACTGAGAGTGACCCTAAAGAGAATATCAGCACAGATACTGGGTCTAACGTTATAGAGTCTGCCAGGGTAGACACAGAGAGTGAGACTAAAATTAGCACTGGTACTGGGTTTGATGCTAAAGACACTGTCAGTTTAGAAGCAGAGTCTGACATTAAAGAGACTATCACCACAGACACAGAGAATGTTATTAAAGAGACTGTCAGTTCTTACACAGCATCTGGCAAAAAAGAGACTGTCGCTGCCAGAATGGAGTGTAACATTTACAAGACAGCCAGTGCAGAAGCAGAGACTGAAAATAAAGAGACAGTAAGCGCTTGCACTAAAGAGACTGTCAGTGTAGGTGCAGACAGTGCTATTAAAGAGATTGTAAATGCAAGCATAAAGAGTAACTGTAATGAGACTGCCAATACAGACACAGAGATTTGCACAAAAGAGACTGCCAGAGTTTACACAGAGTCAGAAAATAAGGAGATCTTCAATGCTGAAACTCAGCATGAAATTATAGAGACAGTTAGTGAGGTGAAGGATTTTGATAAGTCAGAACTCAACAGTAAAGATACATATGTTACTAAAGATGATATTAGAGGAGATTCTGACTCTGACTACAAAGAGACAGTAAGCCTTAAGAGACATTCTAAAAGTAAGGAAGAGAGAGAGACTGATGATGATGACAAAGAACATGGAGAGACAGAGCTGTGCAAGGTAAATATAGTTACTTGTTATACAGAGATAACCAGTGGAACACCCAAGGCGGACTCTGCAGAAGATGAAGGAACAGACAATGACGCTTTGAAAGTGATCACCAAAAATGTGACTACAACCTCTGAGGATATTGTGACAGCCTTGAACAGGAATGATAGAAACAATAGAGAGACAGAGAGACAGGAGATGGAGACAGCCAGTGAAGGAAATGGCATAACTGGAGAAGGGAGGGTGACTGTGAGTGACAAGAGAGATAATGAACTCACTATTAATAATACCATAGGTGAGATGGGAACAACAGCAAATTACTTGAAAGAGGTGGGCACTATAGCTATATGTGAAAAAGGAGAGCCACAGGGTAAGCAGGTGATTGAGGACATTGATGCACATACAATATTCAAAGAGAATCTAGACACACAAAGTCCAAACACTGAGGACTTGCATGATATGGAAGAAGCTCTTACTAAAGACAAAGAAGATATGTGTGATACAAAAGTGACCAGTATCACATGGAATATCAGTGATGGTATAGTGTCTCCATTCACTGAAAACATAGAACAGTATGAAAGCTTATCAGATCAGAGGGTGATAGAAACTGATGGAAAAGGTCAAGCAAGTGAGATTAAAGACTCCACCTTAGAGGACTTGGTCAATAAACTAGAGGCAGAAGTAGTAAGCAAGACAGAGATGGAAAGTGAGATATTTCCTCTGGAGTTAGAGACAATTAGAGTCAGTCAAGAGACCAATGATAATACTGATAATACAGAAGATGAACAGGTCTATAAAGGCTATACAGTGCAATCCAGTGAGGAGGTAGAGGGAACGTATTTGATAAATGCAATTAATATGGAAAGAGCTGGCATTACATCTGATGTTATAAAAGAGACAGCGAGCCAAGCAACTTGGATTGAGACAAATCAATCAAATGATGGTGCAATCTGGGAAGAAACAGAATCTGTGAGTGAAGTTGTGGACCATATTTTAATCAGTAAACAAATAGATGACGGTGGTAAAGAGGAGAATCTAAATAAAACCACTGAAGTAATAACTTATATTGAACAAGCACACTGCAATGATTCTACAGTAGATGCAGAGACTGGTAATTTTAGAGGCTCTGACACCTCTGTTCAGTGTGCGATTTCATTGGATGTGCATCCTGATTGGCAGTCAAAAAATCTTGGACAGTATGTAGATGTTCATAATTTCCAAGACAGTGATGTATCCCCTGCCGAACAAAGTTATGAGGGCTACCCAACAAATGCCCATGTCATATTGTATAGAACAGAACCAGGAGAAGAAGTTTTTCCGACAGGAATAGAGTGTGAACAAATAGATGGAATTAGAACTGTTCAAGATACAACAGCTGCAAAACTTAACAAGGAAGTTCCTGTATGTCCAAAAGATATATCGTCAGATGATTACATAATTGATTTGCCTGAAAAAAGAGATGAACATTTCTTAAAAGAGTCCTTTAAGATTTTACAAGAAACTGTAGTAAACACTTCAGATGAGGAAGATGATTATTTACAAGAAAAAGCACTAGGCCTAGAAGAAAACATCTTAAAAAATGCAGTGGAAATTGTGCAAGAAAACTTAATTAAGTCTCATGAAACAGACATTTTGTTGCATGAGCACTTAGTCAAAATGGATAACGATCAAACAAACACTGTTTCTAAACTGAGAGATGACTCAAGTAACAAGGAGTCATGGGGGACAAATAATATGACCATGCTAAGGAGACAGAGGAGTTACACAGACCCTAGCCCTGAACAAGGATCTAAGAAGGACACCTTACCTCTAGAGTCTGATGTTCAGGGATCTATCCAGGATTTGAAAAGAAGAAGTCTCACTCCGCCATTGGTTAGCAGTCAACATTTACTGCATCCCTCAATACAAGTGGACAAAACATTTAATTCTACAGAACCCTCTGCTTTTCAGGATTACGAAAGTTTAATTGCCAGAGGTGTTGAGAGTGAAGCACAAAAGCCAACGTATTTTTACCCTACTCAGATTTTCAACCCCTTATTTTTTATCAATGAAAGCACTGAGGCCCTTGGATTTTATAATGAGGAGGAACTTATTCAGGACAATAAAGAAGAGCACAGTTTAAAGATGGCACTTAAAGAAAGACAAGACCTCCTGACACCAAGGCACAATCACAATATCAGAGAAGAAATTCAGTCTTCTCAGCCTCCTGTTGTGGAATCAAATACAGATGAGACAGTAAATAGAAGAGAAACTATATCATTTTCTCCTATGTGGATTCCACCTCGCAGGAAACTTTATGCAAGTGATTTTATTGGGCCTTCTAAAGCAAATGAATCTCAAAGCACTGAGGTAACAGAGAACTCTCTAGTGAGACGGGCAACCATTAGACAAAAGAAAGGCAATGCTACTCAGATTCGTAAGAGGTTTAGTAGTATCATTCCCAGTCTGGCAGTACAAGAAGACTCAACAGAACCTAAAACAAGTGAACCAATAAAAAACCTTCCTAAGCCACTGCCTCGGCAACAAAGATTGTCAGGGGATGATGAGCAGAAATATTCTGTACCTGAACAGACGAACAATAAGTCTTCCATGGAAAAATTAATTGGTAGGTGGGAGGGGAAAGGGAGGGGGAAGGCTGTCCCTGTTAAAGGGGCTACTGAGAATCAGGAAAGGGCAACTTGTTCATTACTAATTCATCATATCAAACATCCCATATTGGAGAAAGCATCCAGCTGGCCTGGGAAATCTTTGTTTAGTTCTCCAAGGAATCCAGCAGCTGAAATCAGTGAGTTCAGGAGGCCTAAGGATATGAGGGGCTTTTATTGGTGAATGGTGAACAGAAGGCTTTTAGCCCTTTTGTGCCCCTACAAAGCTTGGGCAGATTGCATGATGCATACATCTTTGTGTCTAAGCTGGAATCTCTTGATTTTATAGCAGTTAACCTATGTAATTATAACATTTCCTAGGTACTTGCTCTGGGTACAAATCTTAATTTACTGGAAAACAGATTTGCTTCTGAAAATACTTATATCAAATAATGAATGTATAGAATAACTTTAAAGGGACAGTCAGCTCAATTTTTTTTTATTGTTTAAAAAGATAGATAATCCCTTTATCTTTGTACATTCAACATGGTTATATTAATATACTTTTAACCTGTATCTGAGCCTCTTTTGACAGCACCCTGATCACATGACTTTGTATTTATTATCTATTGACTTGCATTTTAGCTGTGTTGTGCAGAACCCACGGGCGTGAGCTCAATGTAATCTAAATGGCCTACATGAACTAGAAGTCTCCTGTTGTAAAAAGCTAATAAAAAAGCATGTGATAAGAGGCTGTCTGTAGTGGCTTAGAAACAGACAGAAATTTAGAGGTTTCAATGTTATAAAGTATATTAATGTAACAATGTTGGTTGTGCAAAGCTGGGTAATGGATAATAAAGACGTTCTCGTTCTCTATCTGTTTAAACAATAAAAATGTTAGTGTTGACTGTCCCTTTAACTGAGATCCGGAATGCTAAGACACAATTGTTATTGCTCAGGCTGTTTATAAAGCTGAAGGTAGCACTTAATGAATATGAGCTAATTATTACGCTAGCTTTTATGGTAAAATTGGTGATGGCACAAACTTCTGTTTACAGGAGGGTCACAAAAAGGTAAATAAACACTAGTTGTATAAAAGTGCTTGAGAGAAGACTACAGGTACGATTTAGTGTATATTAAGGGTTCTGTATAAAGTGCTAGCTACTGAAGAGGTTTTGTTCCATCAGTGTATTTCTTGTCACTTACTGCATTCTGGGTGCAGGATGTTTTAAGACTCACTGATGGTTCACGGATGCATGCAGATAAATTGTGTTGCCTTTGCTACAATATAGTACGGCTTGCTATAATGCATTGACTGGGTTTTCCTAACATGATTGGTGGCTGGACTGATGATTATTCTACTTTATTATTTACCCTTTGTTTTGTGCAGAGGAAGAAGATAAACCTTCTGAAAAGGAAAATAATTACAAACCCTCAGAATCAGTTAAAATCAGGTAAGTACATGAACGTTGGTTCCAAGATCCAGATATATAAAGGCTTCATTACTAGTAATGGAGAGACAGGGGAGAAGGGGTGTCAACTCGAATGTAAGACAATGGATGAATATGTAGTAATATGTAGATAAGATAAGTTTCTCAGAAGCAGAGGATTGGATTGCATATAGGAGAGAGATGAGGAATATCATAAAAGTAAAGGTTTTATTGTGGTAGGTTAAGGGTGAAACAATATATTGAATTAAATAGAAGTGGCATACTACAAAGATGGTATGACATAATTGGAGATATGTGAAAAAAACTAAATCAGACACTTTAAAGTAATGTCAGGTATGCCATTTTAAAGGAAGGTGATGTCTGGCATGTTGGATGATGTATTTGGATAAAGGGATGGTGTGCTGGATTGAGCTACTAACTGTTGGGGAAAATAATATGTCCTATAGAAAGATGAATGACTTGTAGGAAGAAAATACTTGTTAGGGAGAAGGATTGAATGTATTTAAAAAGAGTAAAGATATTTTGGCAGGAGGAATGGTGTATCAGTGACTTGAATGACTCACCCGGGTAGAAGAAAGATTTTGGGGAGATGAATGATATTGCAGGGATGGTAATGACTTTGGGGGAAATATGTCAAGGAGAAGAACGATATGTCAGATAAAATAATGATGCATTTCACAAGAATTTGTTTGAACATTGGAAAACTCATTAAGAAACAAAATCAAATGCTCTTTGGAGAATAACATGTTAGGGAGAAGGATGAATTGTTTGGGGAATAACATGTTAGAGAGAAGGATGACATGTTTGGAGAATAACAAGTTAGGGAGAAGGATGACTTGTTTGGAGAATAACATGTTAGGGAGAAGGATGACTTGTTTGGGGAATAACATGTTAGGGAGAAGGATGACTTGTTTGGGGAATAAAATGTTAGGGAGAAGGATGACTTGTTTGGGGAATAACATGTTAGGGAGAATGCTTGGGGAATAACATGTTAGGGAGAAGGATGACTTGTTTGGGGAATAAAATGTTAGGGAGAAGGATGACTTGTTTGGGGAATAAAATGTTAGGGAGAAGGATGACTTGTTTGGGGAATAACATGTTAGGGAGAAGGATGACTTGTTTGGAGATTAACATGTTAGGGAGAAGGATCAATTGTTTGGGGAATAACATGTTAGGGAGAAGGATGACTTGTTTGGGGAATAAAATGTTAGGGAGAAGGATGACTTGTTTGGGGAATAAAATGTTAGGGAGAAGGATGACTTGTTTGGGGAATAAAATGTTAGGGAGAAGGATGACTTGTTTGGGGAATAACATGTTAGGGAGAATGTTTGGGGAATAACATGTTAGGGAGAAGGATGACTTGTTTGGGGAATAACATGTTAGGGAGAAGGATGACTTGTTTGGGGAATAAAATGTTAGGGAGAAGGATGACATGTTTGGGGAATAACATGTTAGGGAGAAGGATGACTTGTTTGGGGAATAACATGTTAGGGAGAAGGATGACTTGTTTGGGGAATAACATGTTAGGGAGAAGGATGACTTGTTTGGGGAATGACATGTTAGGGAGAAGGATGACTTGTTTGGGGAATAACATGTTAGGGAGAAGAATGACTTGTTTGGGGAATAAAATGTTAGGGAGAAGGATGACTTGTTTGGAGAATAACATGTTAGGGAGAAGGATGACTTGTTTGGGGAATAACATGTTAGGGAGAAGGATGACTTGTTTGGGGAATAAAATGTTAGGGAGAAGGATGACTTGTTTGGGGAATAAAATGTTAGGGAGAAGGATTACTTGTTTGGGGAATAACATGTTAGGGAGAAGGATGACTTGTTTGGGGAATAAAATGTTAGGGAGAAGGATGACTTGTTTGGGGAATAAAATGTTAGGGAGAAGGATGACTTGTTTGGGGAATAACATGTTAGGGAGAAGGATGACATGTTTGGAGAATAACAAGTTAGGGAGAAGGATGACTTGTTTGGAGAATAACATGTTAGGGAGAAGGATGACTTGTTTGGGGAATAACATGTTAGGGAGAAGGATGACTTGTTTGGGGAATAAAATGTTAGGGAGAAGGATGACTTGTTTGGGGAATAAAATGTTAGGGAGAAGGATGACTTGTTTGGGGAATAACATGTTAGGGAGAAGGATGACTTGTTTGGAGATTAACATGTTAGGGAGAAGGATCAATTGTTTGGGGAATAACATGTTAGGGAGAAGGATGACTTGTTTGGGGAATAAAATGTTAGGGAGAAGGATGACTTGTTTGGGGAATAAAATGTTAGGGAGAAGGATGACTTGTTTGGGGAATAACATGTTAGGGAGAATGTTTGGGGAATAACATGTTAGGGAGAAGGATGACTTGTTTGGGGAATAACATGTTAGGGAGAAGGATGACTTGTTTGGGGAATAAAATGTTAGGGAGAAGGATGACTTGTTTGGGGAATAAAATGTTAGGGAGAAGGATGACATGTTTGGGGAATAACATGTTAGGGAGAAGGATGACTTGTTTGGGGAATAACATGTTAGGGAGAAGGATGACTTGTTTGGGGAATAACATGTTAGGGAGAAGGATGACTTGTTTGGGGAATGACATGTTAGGGAGAAGGATGACTTGTTTGGGGAATAACATGTTAGGGAGAAGAATGACTTGTTTGGGGAATAAAATGTTAGGGAGAAGGATGACTTGTTTGGAGAATAACATGTTAGGGAGAAGGATCAATTGTTTGGGGAATAACATGTTAGGGAGAATGTTTGGGGAATAACATGTTAGGGAGAAGGATGACTTGTTTGGGGAATAACATGTTAGGGAGAAGGATGACTTGTTTGGGGAATAACATGTTAGAGAGAAGGATGACTTGTTTGGGAATTACATGTTAGGGAGAAGGATGACTTGTTTAGGGAATAACATGTTAGAGAGAAGGATGACTTGTTTGGGGAATGACATGTTAGGGAGAAGGGTGACTTGTTTGGGGAATAACATGTTAGGGAGAAGGATGACTTGTTTGGGGAATGACATGTTAGGGAGAAGGGTGACTTGTTTGTGGAATAACATGTTAGGGAGAAGGATGACTTGTTTGGGGAATAACATGTTAGGGAGAAGGATGACTTGTTTGGGGAATAACATGTTAGAGAGAAGGATGACTTGTTTGGGAATAACATGTTAGGGAGAAGGATGACTTGTTTGGGGAATAACATGTTAGGGAGAAGGATGACTTGTTTGGGGAATAACATGTTAGGGAGAAGGATGACTTGTTTGGGGAATAACATGTTAGGGAGAAGGATGAATTGTTTGGGGAATAACATGTTAGGGAGAAGGATGACGTGTTTGGGGAATGACATGTTAGGGAGAAGGATGAATTGTTTGGGGAATAACATGTTAGGGAGAAGGATGACTTGTTTGGGGAATAACATGTTAGGGAGAAGGATGAATTGTTTGGGGAATAACATATTAGGGAGAAGGATGACTTGTTTGGGGAATAACATGTTAGGGAGAAGGATGAATTGTTTGGGGAATAACATGTTAGGGAGAAGGATGACGTGTTTGGGGAATGACATGTTAGGGAGAAGGATGAATTGTTTGGGGAATAACATGTTAGGGAGAAGGATGACTTGTTTGGGGAATAACATGTTAGGGAGAAGGATGAATTGTTTGGGGAATAACATGTTAGGGAGAGGGATGACTTGTTTGGGGAATAACATGTTAGGGAGAAGGATGACCTGTTTGGGGAATAACATGTTAGGGAGAAGGATGACTTGTTTGGGGAATAACATGTTAGGGAGAAGGATGAATTGTTTGGGGAATAACATGTTAGGGAGAAGGATAACTTGTTTGGGGAATAACATGTTAGGGAGAAGGATGACGTGTTTGAGGAATAACATGTTAGGGAGAAGGATGACTTGTTTGGGGAATAACATGTTAGGGAGAAGGATGACTTGATTGGGGAATAACATGTTAAGGAGAAGGATGACTTGCTTGGAAAAAAAAGGGGATAGGACTACACAAAGTGGTTGTATGTCCAAAAAGAAAAAAGAGGTGCACCTATTTTATGCTACTCCTTATGGAGTGTTAATTTTGTGATATAATATATTATTATAGAATTATTAGATAATTGTATATAATAATGACAAAAATAATTCCAATGACAACAAGTTTGAAAGATATGTAAATATATACTTAGACACAGTCCTTGATGATGTATAAACAAATGTCTATGGATACAAAAAGTGTCACCAAATGGAGGTCCAAAAGAAGGGGGGCTCCAGACAGATAGCGGCTCTCTCCACAATATACAATGAAAATAACCCTTGTCCTGAAAAAACAAAGAAGAGGCGCTCTGGTGCAGATAAACCGAACACAATGCTAGATCTTCCACTGTAGTGTAAACTAGGTACTCACAAGGGTATTTGCACCTCTAGTGCAATACTAAACAAGCCGAAGCTTCAGAGCCGCTCGGCTGACTCACTCTCTCTCCCGGTCCGCTACTAACAATGGTCACACCCCTGTATAAGTTAAGAAGACAAGACACCCTTGGTGCAGATTACCCCGACCAATGTCGGAGAAACAACAGTTAGTTGAGGATTAATACTCACAAACGAGTTTGCACAATCAGTGCAATATCAGGCGGACCTAAACTTTTGAGCCGTTCGGCTGACTCCCTTCAGATGTGACAGCTGCTTTTCAGGTTGCAGAATCAATGTTCAGGGCTAGCTGCCAGACTTGGATACAACGCTGCTCCAGGGAAATACAAATACTCTAAAGCTCTTATTGTACCAATAGAAATAGAAAAAAGCAAAACATGTGGTTTGCTATATTGGAAGGCTTTAGGTAAAAGATAGAATGTCCAAACAAGGTATAACAATTATAAAACTTTTATTAAAAACTTTAAAATGCTTCACTACGCGTTTCTCGGCTACAAGCCGTTTCATCAGGCTACATAAATTTGTGAACTACCTTGCTGTCTTAAAAAGGCTATACTAGCCAATAGAAAATGGATAAACATTACACACCCACATTGCACATGTGCATTGATTAGGTTAAAGAATTGCCTATAGCGTGGGTTATGGAACTGACAAAATTACAGATTATGTTCCAAATGATACATTGATATACAAAAACATGTCACATTTAAACAATATCCAACAGATCTCAATAGTAACAACATTAATATAATTGATTTTCTTTAGGTTACACTTAATACACAATTATAAAGATTTATACACAATTATATATAAAAAGGAAAAAACGTTATACTTAGGTGATATCTATCACACGATATATATGGGATTCCTTAGATTGTATGATATTACTAAGTAGCGCCATTATAATATAATTTACTGCATGAGTATAGAGATGTACATTAATTTACTATATACAACTAAAATAAGTGATAGGTCGATATCATATCGCTTACGTGAGGATACTAGCTTTTAAACTATATATCATATACCTAAATAAATTAATATATTGCGCTATTGTAACTAATAGTGCATATGACACAATAAATAATGGAAGTAAGTGATCTTATATGTGAATACTAATGACATCATAGTGGGGGTGTAACTGGATATTTTATATCCATAGTGTTAAATATAAGTGATCGATTTAACTAAATGACTCACACTGGTGAAGTGTCGTGATTGCTAGTGAGTTCCTAGACACAGGCCGTCGGCCCCCATACAATGGGAGCTCCCCGCAGGTGTATAGACACACACTCGGTAGTCCGGAATCTAATCTACATCCTGTGTGTGATGGAGTGAAAGTTGACCCTTAGTGTTTATATCGATATTGATATTATATCGATATAAAGTGTAGCGATGTAATAATGATATGATGATGATGATACTAACATTGTATATGTTAGTGATAATAAGTCTAATGTGATAAAAAACAATATTGGAGATATAGTGTTAGTGTTAGTGTAAATAGCTTAAAGTGTTTGATAATAAATCTGTAATAATATTGTTGGTATTTGTACCATTTTATAGTGATAAGTGTATATAAATAAATATATACAAAATATATAAGATAAAGGGGAGAAAAATAGTATAAAAGTGATTAAACAAAACTGGTTTACCCATATAGATTCATCAAATAATACATCCTACACATATCTAGATACTCCATGTGTTTAATGTTCTAAGTTTCCTATGGCTAGATTTAGAGTTGGGCGGTAGCCGTCAAAACCAGCGTTAGAGGCTCCTAACGCTGCTTTTTACCGCCCGCTGCTATTTAGAATCAGTCAGGAAAGGGTCTAACGCTCACTTTGCAGCAGCGACTTTTCCATACCGCAGATCCCCCTACGCCATTTGCGTATCCTATCTTTTCAATGGGATCTTTCTAACGCCGGTATTTAGAGTCTTGGCTGAAGTGAGCGTTAGAAATCTAACGACAAAACTCCAGCCGCAGAAAAAAATCAGTAGTTAAGAGCTTTCTGGGCTAACGCCGGTTTATAAAGCTCTTAACTACTGTGCTCTAAAGTACACTAACACCCATAAACTACCTATGTACCCCTAAACCGAGGCCCCCCCACACCGCCGCCACTCTATTAAATTTTTTAACCCCTAATCTGACGCTCCGTACACCACTGCCACTTACGTTATCCCTATGTACCCCTAATCTGCTGCCCCTAATACCGCCGACCCCTACATAATATTTATTAACCCCTAATCTGCCGCCCCCAACGTCGCCGCCACCTACCTACACTTATTAACCCCTAATCTGCCGACCAAACCGCACCGCTACTATAATAAATGTATTAACCCCTAATCCGCCTCACTCCCGATTCAATAACCCTATAATAAATAGTATTAACCCCTAATCTGCCCTCCCTAACATCGCCGACACCTAACTTCAAACATTAACCCCTAATCTGCCGACCAGAGCTCACTGCTATTCTAATACATTTTTTAACCCCTAAAGCTAAGTCTAACCCTAACACTAACACCCCCCTAAGTTAAATATAATTTAAATCTAACGAAATAAATTAACTCTTATTATATAAATTATTCCTATCTAAAGCTAAATACTTACCTGTAAAATAAACCCTAATATAGCTACAATATAAATAATAATTATATTGTAGCTATTTTAGGATTAATATTTATTTTACAGGCAACTTTGTATTTATTTTAATCAGGTACAATAGCTATTAAATAGTTAATAACTATTTAATAGCTAAAATAGTTAAAATAATTACAAAATTACCTGTAAAATAAATCCTAACCTAAGTTACAATTAAACCTAACACTACACTATCAATAAATAAATTAAATAAGCTACCTACAATTATCTACAATTAAACCTAAAACTACACTATCAATAAATTAATTAAATAAAATACCTACAATTATCTACAATTAAACCCTAACACTACACTATCAATAAACAAATTAAATAAAATACCTACAATTATCTACAATTAAACCTAACACTACACTATCAATAAATTAATTAAATACAATACCTACAAATAACTACAATTAAATAAACTAAAGTACAAAAAATAAAAAAGAACTAAGTTACAAAAAATAAAAAAATATTTACAAACATTAGAAAAATATTACAACAATTTTAAACTAATTACACCTACTCTAGGCCCCCTAATAAAATAACAAAGACCCCCAAAATAAAAAAAATGCCCTACCCTATTCTAAATTAAAAAAGTTCAAAGCTCTTTTACCTTACCAGCCCTGAAAAGGGCCATTTGCGGGGCATGCCCCAAATAATTCAGCTCTTTTGCCTATAAAAAAAAACATACAATACCCCCCCCAACATTACAACCCACCACCCACATACCCCTAATCTAACCCAAACCCCCCTTAAATAAACCTAACACTAAGCCCCTGAAGATCTTCCTACCTTATCTTCACCATGCCAGGTTCACCGATCCGTCCTCTGAAGTCTTGATCCAAGCCTCCGAAGTGTTGATCCAAGCCCAAACGGGGGCTGAAGAGTGACGTCCATCCTCCGGCTGAAGTCTTGATCCAAGCGGGCAGAAGAGGACATCCGGACCGGCAAACATCTTCTTCCAAGCCGCATCTTCTATGTTCTTCAATCCGATGACGACCGGCTGATCTTCAAGACCTCCAGCGCGGATCCATCCATCTTCACCGATGACTTCCCGACGAATGACGGTTCCTTTAAGGGACGTCATCCAAGATGGCGTCCCTCGAATTCCGATTGGCTGATAGGATTCTATCAGCCAATCGGAATTAGGGTAGGAAAATTCTGATTGGCTGATGGAATCAGCCAATCAGATTCAAGTTCAATCCGATTGGCTGATCCGATCAGCCAATCAGATTGAGCTCGCATTCTATTGGCTGTTCCGATCAGCCAATAGAATGCGAGCTCAATCTGATTGGCTGATTGGATCAGCCAATTGGATTGAACTTGAATCTGATTGGCTGATTCCATCAGCCAATCAGAATTTTCCTACCTTAATTCCGATTGGCTGATAGAATCCTATCAGCCAATCGGAATTCGAGGGACGCCATCTTGGATGACGTCCCTTAAAGGAACCGTCATTCATCGAGAAGTTGTCGGTGAAGATGGATGGATCCGCGCTGGAGGTCTTGAAGATCAGCCGGTCGTCATCGGATTGAAGAACATAGAAGATGCGGCTTGGAAGAAGATGTTTGCTGGTCCGGATGTCCTCTTCTGCCCGCTTGGATCAAGACTTCAGCCGGAGGATGGACGTCACTCTTCAGCCCCCGCTTGGGCTTGGATCAACACTTCGGAGGCTTGGATCAAGACTTCCGAGGACGGATCGGTGAACCTGGCATGGTGAAGATAAGGTAGGAAGATCTTCAGGGGCTTAGTGTTAGGTTTATTTAAGGGGGGTTTGGGTTAGATTAGGGGTATGTGGGTGGTGGGTTGTAATGTTGGGGTGGGGGTATTGTATGTTTTTTTTTACAGGCAAAAGAGCTGAATTATTTGGAGCATGCCCCGCAAATGGCCCTTTTCAGGGCTGGTAAGGTAAAAGAGCTTTGAACTTTTTTAATTTAGAATAGGGTAGGGCATTTTTTTATTTTGGGGGTCTTTCTTATTTTATTAGGGGGCTTAGAGTAGGTGTAATTAGTTTAAAATTGTTGTAATATTTTTCTAATATTTGTAAATATTTTTTTATTTTTTGTAACTTAGTTCTTTTTTATTTTTTGTACTTTAGTTAGTTTATTTAATTGTAGTTATTTGTAGGTATTGTATTTAATTAATTTATTGATAGTGTAGTGTTAGGTTTAATTGTAACTTAGGTTAGGATTTATTTTACAGGTAATTTTGTAATTATTTTAACTATTTTAGCTATTAAATAGTTATTAACTATTTAATAGCTATTGTACCTGTCATGATTTTGTCCGTTCATCGCCGTGTCACCGCGACTCCCGGATCTTCTCTGAGTAAATGACGTCACGTTGCTTAGCAACGTGACGCTTCCTCCGACACACCCCTCTGATGACGTCGCCGCTCCTGCCTTTAAACCACGGAGGGAGATCTTACTCGGGGCCCGTTTGTTTGTTCCCCTTGGAGTTTGTGAGTACCATACCAAATTCTGTTTTATATTCCTGTGTACCGACTTCTGCCTGCCTGACCAAGCCTTTTGCCTTAACCCTACTTCTGATGTTTGGATACCGACTTCTGCCTGCCTGACCTTGCTTTTGCCTTAACCCTGCTACTGTTATTTGGATACCGACTTCTGCCTGCCTGACCTTGCTTTTGCCTTATTCTACTACTGATGTTTGGATGCCGACTACTGCCTGCCTGACCTTGCTTATGCCTTTCTGTTTGTTATAAGCCTGCTTAAAGGGACATTTACTTTCAAACTGCAAAAGAGAACTTTGCCTTTCTGTTTGTTATAAGCCTGCTTAAAGGGACATTTACTTTCAAACTGCAAAAGAGAACTTTGCCTTTCTGTTTGTTATAAGCCTGCTTAAAGGGACATTTACTTTCAAGCTGCAAAAGAGAACTTTGTCTTTCTGTTCGTTGCAAACCTGCTTAAAGGGTCTTTTACTTTTTCAAGCTGCAAGAGAGAACTTTGCCTTTTTGTTACAAGCCTGCTTAAAGGGATATTTTCAAAACTCAAATAAGAGCATTATCTTTGTATTTTTCTAACCAGCTTAAAGGGACGTTTTTTCCTTTGTGGCTTCCTTGCATACTGGAACAATTATTATTTTTTTTACCATTCTCATCTGTTTCCTGAGTGGGTCACGTCCTGGTTATTTCTCAGTGTGCTAGCGTGTGCTTTCTATTCACGCTAGCAGTTGGGTAGCATCCCGGACTGATTCCTAAATGGCTGACATTACAAACGGGGCCATAAATGGACCCCACTGAATTATCCATGGCCGTGGCTCACCAGGGACAGCTATTGGGATCTCATGCCACCCACTTGCAGTCTCTGGACACTATACTTGATCAAATAACTGCTCTATTACAAAATGTGGTTGCTACTGCACCTCCCAATCCTAATCCCAATCCTAATCCTATTGAGGCATTACCTCCTTCGATTCCTAACAATCAGTCTCAGGTACAACTGAGTCCCAGGATACCTCTTCCGGATAAATATGATGGGAATCCTGAAGAATGTAGAGGCTTTTTGAATCAATGCCGTCTCCATTTCCGGAATAGCCCTACTCTTTTTTTTGCTACTCCCTCTTCTAGAATCACATTTCTTATTTCCTTAATGAAAGGAAAAGCCTTGGCTTGGGTATCACCTTTGCTAGAAAAGAATGACCCTATACTTTTGGATGTTGATACATTTCTCTCTATGTTTTCAAATGTATTTGATAAACCTGGAAGGTCATCTGCTGCTGAAGCCACTCTCTTGGATTTACGTCAAGGTACTCAACCAGTTTCTCAATACGCTATTGAGTTCCGCACCCTTGCCTCTGAAACTACTTGGAATCAGGGAGCACTTAGAGCCGCTTTTCGTAAAGGACTTTCTGAGCGTCTCAAGGATGAATTGGTGTATCGGGAACTTCCAGAATCCTTAGAAGCCTTAATAAATCTTTGTATCAGTCTTGACGCCAGATTTCGTGAACGCCAACAAGAAAAGGATAGAACACAGAGGTCTTCAACTCGAACTCCTTTTCGTTTGGCTCCTCGTTTTTCTAATCCAGTCACTCCTGCCTCTCCTACTCCTGATCAGGCTGAACCCATGGAAGTGGGAAGTATAAAATTAACTGAGACTGAACGCTTGAGAAGACGGACTCTTGGCTTGTGTTTGTACTGTGGCCTTAAAGGGCATTTATTAAGGGATTGTCCTACTAGGCCAGTAAAAGCCAGGGCTTAACTCTAGTCCAGGGAACTGAGTTAAGCCAAAACAGTTGTCATTCCCTATACAAGAAACTTTTTGTTCCAGTAACCCTTCAAATTGGACATAGTAAGATTCATACCCAAGCTCTTATCGATTCTGGTGCTGGAGGAGTGTTCATTGACTCTACATTCGTCTCTACTCACTCTATACCCTTACTAAAGAAAGAGTATTCAATTTCAGTCTCTACGGTCAGTGGAGATCCTTTGGGTTCTGGATATATTCAGTTTGCTACTCAACCCTTACTTCTCACCGTAGGAATACTTCATTCCGAGACAATTTGTTTTGATGTCATTCCCACTCCTCAATTTCCCATTATCTTGGGACTACCCTGGCTCCAAGTTCACAATCCTACTTTTTCTTGGACTTTCGGTGAACTCACCTCCTGGGGATCTACATGCCAGACTAAATGTCTTCAAAAGATCACCAAGTTACCACTCACTATTGCTCTCACTATCGAAACTCCGGACTCCCTACCTATGCCTTATCATGACTTTGTGGATGTTTTCTCCAAAAAAGAAGCTGAACGTCTTCCTCCTCACCGCCCTTTTGATTGCCCCATTGATCTCCTTCCCGGGGCTACCTATCCTCGAGGCAAGACATATCCACTTTCTAAACCTGAAAACATGGCTTTGGAAGAATATATTAAAGACAATTTGGCTAGAGGATTTATTCGACCCTCCTCTTCCCCTGTAGGGGCTGGTTTCTTTTTTGTAGGAAAAAAGGATGGCGGATTAAGACCCTGTATTGATTACAGAGGATTAAATCAGATTACCATCAAGAACAGTTATCCTCTACCCCTTATTCCTGAACTTTTTACTTATCTTCAGGGAGCCACCATATTCACCAAACTTGATCTACGTGGTGCATATAATCTGATCCATATACGCAAAGGAGATGAGTGGAAGACTGCTTTTAACACTCGATTTGGGCATTACGAATATCTGGTCATGCCCTTCGGGCTATTCAATGCTCCGGCGGTTTTCCAACATTTTGTAAACGAGATCTTTCGTGATTTTGTGAATATCTTTGTCATCATATACCTTGACGATATTTTAATTTTTTCTCAGAACCACCAAGATCATGTGCACCATGTCAAGAAAGTACTTAAACGTTTAAGAGATTTCCATCTGTTTGCTAAACTGGAGAAATGTTCTTTCCATCAAAAATCCATACCCTTTCTGGGTTATGTAATATCGGCATCTGGATTTGAAATGGATCCTACTAAACTTTCTGCCATCTTAGATTGGCCTAGACCTGATTCTTTGAAGGCTTTACAACGTTTTCTGGGCTTCGCCAACTACTACAGGAAGTTCATCAAGGATTTTGCTACTATTACTTCTCCCCTTACTTCTCTCACTAGAAAAGGACAAAACTGTAAAAGATGGCCTCCTGAGGCTATAGAAGCTTTTGAGTCTCTCAAAGAAGCTTTTTCCTCTGCACCTATTCTCCGTCACCCAAATCCAGATTTTCAGTTTATCCTGGAAGTTGATGCTTCCTCTGTTGCTGCTGGAGCTGTTCTGTCTCAACGAATACCGGAGACTGGAAGGATTCATCCTGTTGCTTTTTTCTCTAAAAAATTCACTCCTTCTGAATTTAATTATGACGTAGGGAATAAAGAGTTGCTTGCCATCAAAATGGCCTTGGATGAATGGAGGCATTGGTTGGAAGGTACTTCTTTGCCATTTACCATACTCACTGATCATAAGAACCTTCTTTATATTCAAACGGCCAAACGATTGAATTCCAGACAAGCACGCTGGTCATTATTCTTCTCCCGGTTTCACTATAATTTGTCTTACATACCTGGTTCAAAAAATATTAAAGCAGACGCCCTTTCCAGACAATTTCAAGATACCCCAGTTCCTGAGTCTGGTACCATTCTCCAACCTCATGAAGTCATAGCCCAGCTAACAACTTCTTGGTTACAAGATTTACAGTCTGCTCAAAGGAATCTTCCTTTGTCCTGTAAACCTCCCGATGGTTTACTCTTTGTTCCTGAACGCCTTCGTTCCAAGATTCTATTTTGGGCTCATGATAGTCCCCTTTCTGGACATCCTGGCATCAGTATTACCACTCGAAATCTCAAACAGCATGTCTGGTGGCCTACTCTCTCTCAAGATGTTAAGGATTACGTCTCAGTATGCACACAATGTGCCATGAACAAAACTCCTCGCCAACTTCCTTCAGGGTTGCTTCAACCATTGCCCATACCTCATCAGCCTTGGACTCATGTATCCATGGACTTCATTACCGACCTTCCCTTGTCAGCTGGAAACAATACTATTTGGGTGGTGGTCGACAGGTTCTCTAAGACTGCTCATTTTGTACCCTTACCAGGATTACCATCTGCCAAAAGACTCTCTGAACTTTTTATTTCACATATTGTAAGAATCCATGGATTTCCTCTAGATATTGTTTCAGATAGAGGGGTACAGTTTGTTTCTCGATTTTGGAGATCACTTTGTAAACATTTTGGAACTACAATATCCCTGTCTACTTCTCATCATCCACAATCTAACGGCCAGACTGAAAGGGTAAACCAGTGTCTTGAAACATATCTTAGACATTATGTGGATCATTATCACTCTAACTGGACTTCTTACCTTCCTTTGGCTGAATTGGCTCATAATGCCCGGTACAATTCCTCCCTTCAGACCTCTCCGTTTCATGCGGCTTACGGATATCAGCCCAGAACATTTCCTTTGCATACTTCTTCCACAGTGAATCCTGCTTCTGATCTTACTGCCCGAAGATTAACTCGACATTGGCGGAGAATACATTGTATCCTTTCTGTAGCTTCTAAACGTTACAAGTTCTTTTCAGATCTTCGACGGAAGAAGGCTCCCAAGTATCGGCCTGGTGATAAAGTTTGGATTTCCTCTCGTTTTCTTCGCCTGAAACAACCTTCTAACAAATTGGGACCACGATACGTGGGTCCTTTCTGAATACTGGGTCAGGTGTGTTCCACTGCTTATCGGGTGGCTTTACCCAAGACTCTCAAAGTCCATCCGGTATTCCACGTTTCTCTTCTAAAACCTATGATGACTAACAGGTATTCTAAACCTTTTTCTAAACCTCCACCTCTATTTGTGCATGGACACCCTGAGTTTGAGATCAGCCATATTCTGGATTCCAAGCTTCGTGGCAAGAAATTGTATTATCTCATTCATTGGAAAGGTTATCCAGTCACGGAACGATCTTGGGAACCGGCTCATCAGGTAAATGCTTCTACTTTAATCAAGGCCTTCCACAAAACTCATCCTGATAGGCCTGGTCCTGTCCCCCGGAGGGGTCCTTGAGGAGGAGGGTGCTGTCATGATTTTGTCCGTTCATCGCCGTTTCACCGCGGCTCCCGGATCTTCTCTGAGTAAATGACGTCACGTTGCTTAGCAACGTGACGCTTCCTCCGACACACCCCTCTGATGACGTCGCCGCTCCTGCCTTTAAACCACGGCGGGAGATCTTACTCGGGGCCCGTTTGTTTGTTCCCCTTGGAGTTTGTGAGTACCATACCAAATTCTGTTTTATATTCCTGTGTACCGACTTCTGCCTGCCTGACCAAGCCTTTTGCCTTAACCCTACTTCTGATGTTTGGATACCGACTTCTGCCTGCCTGACCTTGCTTTTGCCTTAACCCTGCTACTGTTATTTGGATACCGACTTCTGCCTGCCTGACCTTGCTTTTGCCTTATTCTACTACTGATGTTTGGATGCCGAATACTGCCTGCCTGACCTTGCTTATGCCTTTCTGTTTGTTATAAGCCTGCTTAAAGGGACATTTACTTTCAAACTGCAAAAGAGAACTTTGCCTTTCTGTTTGTTATAAGCCTGCTTAAAGGGACATTTACTTTCAAACTGCAAAAGAGAACTTTGCCTTTCTGTTTGTTATAAGCCTGCTTAAAGGGACATTTACTTTCAAGCTGCAAAAGAGAACTTTGTCTTTCTGTTCGTTGCAAACCTGCTTAAAGGGTCTTTTACTTTTTCAAGCTGCAAGAGAGAACTTTGCCTTTTTGTTACAAGCCTGCTTAAAGGGATATTTTCAAAACTCAAATAAGAGCATTATCTTTGTATTTTTCTAACCAGCTTAAAGGGACGTTTTTTCCTTTGTGGCTTCCTTGCATACTGGAACAATTATTATTTTTTTTACCATTCTCATCTGTTTCCTGAGTGGGTCACGTCCTGGTTATTTCTCAGTGTGCTAGCGTGTGCTTTCTATTCACGCTAGCAGTTGGGTAGCATCCCGGACTGATTCCTAAACGGCTGACAGTACCTGTTTAAAATAATTACAAAGTTGCCTGTAAAATAAATATTAATCCTAAAATAGCTACAATATAATTATAATTTATATTGTAGCTATATTAGGGTTTATTTTACAGGTAAGTATTTAGCTTTAAATAGGAATAATTTATATAATAAGAGTTAATTTATTTCGTTAGATTTAAATTATATTTAACTTAGGGGGGTGTTAGTGTTAGGGTTAGACTTAGCTTTAGGGGTTAATCCATTTATTAAACTAGCGGCGAGATCCGATCGGCAGATTAGGGGTTAATTATTGTAGGTAGCTGGCGGCGACATTTTGGGGGGCAGATTAGGGGTTAATAAATATAATATAGGGGTCGGCGGTGTTAGGGGCAGCAGATTAGGGGTACATAGGTATAATGTAGGTTGCGGCGGTATACGGAGCGGCAGATTAGGGGTTAAAAAAATATGCAGGTGTCAGCGATAGCGGGGGCAGCAGATTAGGGATTAATAAGTGTAAGGTTAGGGGTGTTTAGACTCGGGGTACATGTTAGGGTGTTAGGTGCAGACATAGGAAGTGTTTCCCCATAGTAAACAATGGGGCTGCGTTAGGAGCTGAACGCTGCTTTTTTGCAGGTGTTAGGTTTTTTTTCAGCTCAAACTGCCCCATTGTTTTCTATGGGGGAATCGTGCATGAGCACGTTTTTAAAGCTGGCCGCGTCCGTAAGCAATACCGCCACTGCAATGGTATTTAGAGTTGCAGTGGCGGTAAATATGCTCTACGCTCCCTTTTTTGGAGCCTAACGCAGCCATTCTGTGAACTCTAAATACCAGCGGTATTTAAAAGGTGCGGGGGGAAAAAAGCACGCGTAGCCAACGCACCCCTTTGGCCGCAGAACTCTAAATCTAGCCGCTATTTTTATTTTTATGTGTTGATTTTTTAGGTTTTTTTATTTTTGTTTTTATTACTCCTTATCGAGCATCTGTCTTGCTAGAATTATATAATGAGTACTTGTACTATTCTTTTTGTTATTATTAATCTCCTAACTAGGAAGACTCAATATATATATATATATATATATATATATATATATATATACATATATATATATAGGTTATTTATTACTAAGGGTCTCGTATTATGGAGCCTGAGGCCCCACAGGTGATTTTACCCCATTCTCACTAAATAGTGGTATTCAAAAGGAGCATGCAGAGAGAGACTATTATATGCTGGTCAAACCTAGTATTCATCTAGAATTCATCTAAAATGCTGCCAGATCCACATTAAGATTAAGACCTAATGGATGCATAGTCTTTAATTTGTGGATCCAGTATGTCTCTCTCTGCCTAAGCCTCAAGAATCTACTGTACAGATTGGATGGTTGAATTTCCTCTATGGGTATAATTGTATAGCAGTTGGGGTTCCCTTTATGCTTTTTATGACAGTGTTTGATAACACTATGTGATTTCTTATTTTTAAGGATGCTACAATAATGTTCAGACCAGCGATGACTCAGGCGTCTGATGGTGCGACCAATATATTGGACCCCACACTCGCAAAATATTAAATATATTACGTAGTGTGAGGCACAGGTCATCATACTCTTAATTTTTTAAGTTTTTTTGTCAACATGAGAATGAAAAAAGAGTGTGCCATGACCTATATGAGCACACAGTTTGCATTGTGAAATTCTGCACTTGTAGACTCCCCTATCCTTTGTTGAACAGTTTTTATTTTGACTCTTATTTGGTTTATTGGTAATGCTACATATTTTATTTGCTTTGTGTTTAACAATCTTGCTCGGTGCCAAAATATTTTTTAGGTTAGGGGCCTTTCTATAAACCATAGATGGACTATCACCGATTAAATCATTAAGAATTGGATCTCTCTTTAGAATTTTCCAATGTTTTTGAAAAATTTGGTTGATATGTTTATAATTACAATTATATTGTGTAATAAATCTTATCTCTAGTGGTTTCTCAGTTCCTGATCTCATTTGTTTATTATTTTTAGTCTGGACAAAATAATTTTCTCTTCTTTCATTTCTGGCTCTTTGATAACTAGATTCAATTAAGTCCACTGGATAGTGTTTTTCCTTGAATCTCTCTTTGAGAATAAGGCTCTGTTCATCATAGTCTGATAGTAAGTTACAATTTCTCCTTATTCTCTTAAATTGCCCATATAGGACATTCTTTTTCCAGGGATAATGATGGTTACTGGAGAAGTCTAGGTAGCTGTTGCTATCCACAGCTTTAAAGTGAGTGGAGCTATCTATTCCTCCATGTCCATTAAAACGCAGACATAAATCTAAAAAGACTACGCTATCTGGATGAATGCAACTGGTGAATCTAAGTCCTCTATCATTTGTATTAAGATGGTTTACAAATTCTAATGCCTTTTCTTTGGTACCATTCCACAAAAATATAAGATCGTCTATGAATCTGCCATAGAACACCAGGTTCGCCCCATATTCTGATTGACAGATATATTGGTTCTCAAAACTTCCCATGTACAAATTTGCAAAACTAGGGGCGAACCTGGTCCCCATGGCAGTTCCCTTGATCTGCAAAAAATATTTATCTTGAAATAAAAAATAATTGTGCTGTAAAACAAATAATATTAATTGTAAAATGAATTGTTTTTGTAGTGGTGGAATATACATATCTTCTTCTAAAAAGGTTGAAATTGCGTTTACACCCTGGTTATGAGGAATGTTTGAATAAAGTGCCTCTACATCACAAGTGATCCATAATTGGTCACCCGTGATGGGGATATGTATAAGTTTCTCTAGCAGGTCCGATGAATCTCTAATGTATGAGTCAAGATTAATGACATACTTTTGAAGGAAAAAATCGATATATGCAGAAACGTTCTCAGTGAGACTGCCTATGCCCGTTATTATCAGTCTGCCCGGAGGATTAACCGTATCCTTATGAATTTTGGGCAGATGGTAATAGAAGGCACAGGCAGGCTCCCTGGGAATTAAAAATTCTCTTTCTCTCTTAGATACTATACCCTCTTGATGAGCAAAATTAATTAAACCTGTTAAAGTTTGTAAATATTTTGGTGTTGGATCTTCTTTAAGAAGAGAATAATAAGAGTTGTCTTCCAGGATTCTAGTCGCTTCTTTTATATAGTCACTATAATTCTGCAGGACTATACCGCCCCCTTTCTCGGAAAGGCGGATTATCAATTCTGTGTTATTTTTTAGGGTTTATAAGGCTTTTATCTCATTAGGAAATAAATTCTGATTAGAGATATTTTTCGGGAGTTGCTCTAACTCTTCCAGGACCAACTCCTTAAAAATCTCTATATAGGTGTTGTTTGAGATCTGTGGGTTAAAATTGGACTTTTATTTGTTTAATTTGTTTGAATATAACCCTCGCTCAATTGTTCCAAAAGTGTATCCGGTTCATATATTGGAAAACCAGAAGTGATTCTGGTTTCCATTGTGTCTGTGAGTATAGGTAAAGCATTGGGTTCTTTTAATCTCTTCTCGGCAAAATATTTTTGCATAGTGAGCTTCTGTGTGTATCTGTTCAAGTCAACAAACAAGTCAAAAGTGTTATGTGAATTAGAAGGGCTAAAGGATAATACTTTTCCCAATACTCTAATCTAATCATCTGTTAGATTATGGGATGATAAATTATAGATGCCCTTTCTTAATCTTTGTAATCTTGTTTTTTTTATGGTGGGCCCACGCCCTCTGCACCTCTGTCTATGTAAGGTTGTTTTCCTTTTTGTGGTTGAGTTTGTGTAGTGATTGGTTCTAGATAGTTGGTTATTTTACTCTGTGACCACGATTGTGGCCTCTGTTGCTGTTCTAAAAAAACAGCACTATCTGTTTCATTAGGGTGAACACTATCATTACAATTGTCATTGTTACCATGTTGTTTGGGGAATAACATATTAGGGAGAAGGATGACTTGTTTGGGGAGTAACATATTAGGGAGAAGGATGACTTGTTTGGAGAATAACATGTTAGGGAGAAGGATGACTTGTTTGGGGAATAACATATTAGTGAGAAGGATGGCTTGTTTGGGGAATAACATGTTAGGGAGAAGGATGGATTGTTTTGGGAATAACATGTTAGGGAGAAGGATGAATTGTTTGGGGAATAACATGTTATTGAGAAGGATGACTTGTTTAGGGAATAACATGTTATTGAGAAGGATGACTTGTTTAGGGAATAACATGTTAGGGAGAAGGATGACTTGATATGGAGAATAACATGTTAGGGAGAAGGATGAATTGTTTGGGGAATAAAATGTTAGGTAGAAGGATGACTTGTTTGGAGAATAACATGTTAGGGAGAAGGATGACTTGTTTGGAGAATAGCATGTTAGGGAGAAGGATGACTTGTTTGGGGAATTACATATTAGGGAGAAGGATGACGTGTTTGGGGAATAACATGTTAGAGAGAAGGATGACATGTTTGGAGAATAACATGTTAGGGAGAAAGATGACTTGTTTGGGGAATAACATGTTAGGGAGAAGGATGACTTGTTTGGGGAATAACATGTTAGGGAGACAGTTGACTTGTTTGGGGAATAACATGTTAGCGAGAAGGATGACATGTTTGGAGAATAACATGTTAGAGAGAAGGATGACCTGTTTGGGGAATAACATGTTAGGGAGAATTATGACTTGTTTGGGGAATAACATATTAGGGAGAAGGATGACGTGTTTGGGGAATAACATTTTAGGGAGAAGGATGACTTGTTTGGGGAATAACATGTTAGGGAGAATTATGACTTGTTTGGGGAATAACATATTAGGGAGAAGGATGACTTGTTTGGGGAATAACATGTTAGGGAGAAGGATGAATTGTTTAGGGAATAACATTTTAGGGAGAAGGATGACTTGTTTGGGGAATAACATGTTAGGGAGAAGGATGACTTGTTTGGAGAATAACATGTTAGGGAGAAGGATGACTTGTTTGGGGAATAACATGTTAGAGAGAAAGATTACATGTTTGGGGAATAACATGTTAGGGAGAAGGATGACTTGTTTGGTGAATAACATATTAGGGAGATGGATGACTTGTTTGGGGAATAACATGTTAAGGAGAAGGATGACTTATTTGGGGAATAACATATTAGGGAGAAGGATGACTTGTTTGGGGAATAACATGTTAGAGAGAAGGATGACTTGTTTGGGGAATAACATGTTAGGGAGAATTATGACTTGTTTGGGGAATAACATATTAGGGAGAAGGATGACGTGTTTGGGGAATAACATTTTAGGGAGAAGGATGACTTGTTTGGGGAATAACATGTTAGGGAGAAGGATGACTTGTTTGGAGAATAACATGTTAGGGAGAAGGATGACTTGTTTGGGGAATAACATGTTAGAGAGAAAGATTACATGTTTGGGGAATAACATGTTAGGGAGAAGGATGACTTGTTTGGTGAATAACATATTAGGGAGATGGATGACTTGTTTGGGGAATAACATGTTAAGGAGAAGGATGAATTGTTTGGGGAATAACATGTTAGGGAGAAGGATGACTTGTTTGGGGAATAACATGTTAGAGAGAAGGATGACTTGTTTGGAGAATAACATGTTAGGGAGAAGGATGACTTGTTTGGGGAATAACATATTAGGGAGAAGGATGACTTGTTTGGGGAATAACATTTTAGGGAGAAGGATGAATTGTTTGGGGAATAACATGTTAGGGAGAAGGATGACTTGTTTGGGGAATAACATGTTAGGGAGAAGGATGACTTGTTTGGAGATTAACATGTTAGGGAGAAGGATGACTTGTTTGGAGAATAACATGTTATTGAGAAGGATGACTTGTTTGGGGAATAACATATTAGGGAGAAGGATGACTTGTTTGGGGAATAACATGTTAGAGAGAAGGATGACTTGTTTGGGGAATAACATGTTAGGGAGAAGGATGACTTGTTTGGGGAATAACATGTTAGGGAGAAGGAAGACTTGTTTGGAGAATAACATGTTAGGGAGAAGGATGACTTGTTTGGGGAATAACACATTAGGGAGAAGGATGATTTGGTTTGGGGAATAACATGTTAGGGAGAAGGATGAATTGTTTGGGGAATAAAATGTTATTGAAAAGGATGACTTGTTTAGGGAATAACATGTTATTGAGAAGGATGACTTGTTTAGGGAATACCATGTTAGGGAGAAGGATGAATTGTTTGGGCAATTACATGTTAGGGAGAAGAATGACGTGTTTGGGGAATAAAATGTTAGGGAGAAGGATGACTCGTTTGGAGAATAACATGTTAGGGAGAAGGATGACTTGTTTGGGGAATTACATGTTAGGGAGAAGGATGACGTGTTTGGGGAATTACATGTTAGGGAGAAGGATGACTTGTTTGGGGAATAACATGTTAGGGAGAAGGATGACATGTTTGGAGAATAACATGTTAGGGAGAAAGATGACTTGTTTGGGGAATAACATGTTAGGGAGAAGGATGACATGTTTGGGGAATAACATGTTAGGGAGACAGTTGACTTGTTTGGGGAATAACATGTTAGGGAGAAGGATGACTTGTTTGGGGAATAACATGTTAGGGAGAAGGATGACTTGTTTGGAGAATAACATGTTAGAGAGAAGGATCACTTGTTTGGGGAATAACATGTTAGGGAGAATTATGACTTGTTTGGGGAATAACATGTTAGGGAGAAGGATGACATGTTTGGGGAATAACATTTTAGGGAGAAGGATGACTTGTTTGGGTAAAAACATGTTAGGGAGAAGGATAACTTGTTTGGAGAATAAAATGTTAGGGAGAAGGATGACTTGTTTGGAGAATAACATGTTAGGGAGAAGGATGACTTGTTTGGAGAATAACATGTTAGGGAGACAGTTGACTTGTTTGGGTAATAACATGTTAGGGAGAAGGTGACTTGTTTGGGGAATAACATGTTAGGGAGAAGGATGACTTGTTTGGAGAATAACATGTTAGGGAGAATTATGACTTGTTTGGAGAATAACATGTTAGAGAGAAAGATTACATGTTTGGGGAATAACATGTTAGGGAGAAGGATGACTTGTTTGGGGAATAACATATTAGGGAGAAGGATGACTTGTTTGGGGAATAACATGTTAGGGAGAAGGATGACTTGTTTGGGGAATAACATGTTAGGGAGAAGGATGACTTGTTTGGAGAATAACATGTTAGGGAGAAGGATGACTTGTTTGGAGAATAACATGTTAGAGAGAAGGATGACTTGTTTGGAGAATAACATGTTAGAGAGAAGGATGACTTGTTTGGAGAATAACATGTTATAGAGAAGGATGACATGTTTGGGGAATAACATGTTAGGGAGAAGGATGACTTGTCTGGAGAATAACATATTAGGGAGAAGGATGACATGTTTGGAGAATAACATGTTAGGGAGAAGGATGACTTTTTTGGAGAATAACATATTAGGGAGAAGGATGACTTCTTTGGAGAATAACATGTTAGAGAGAAGGATGACTTGTTTGGAGAATAACATGTTAGGGAGAAGGATGACTTGTTTGGGGAATAACATATTAGGGAGAAGGATGACTTGTTTGGGGAATAACATGTTAGGGAGAAGGATGACTTGTTTGGGGAATAACATGTTAGGGAGAAGGATGACTTGTTTGGAGAATAACATGTTAGAGAGAAGGATGACTTGTTTGGGGAATAACATGTTAGGGAGAATTATGACTTGTTTGGGGAATAACATGTTAGGGAGAAGGATGACATGTTTGGGGAATAACATTTTAGGGAGAAGGATGACTTGTTTGGGGAAAAACATGTTAGGGAGAAGGATGACTTGTTTGGAGAATAACATGTTAAGGAGAAGGATGACTTGTTTGGAGAATAACATGTTAGGGAGACAGTTGACTTGTTTGGGTAATAACATGTTAGGGAGAAGGATGACTTGTTTGGGGAATAACATGTTAGGGAGAAGGATGACTTGTTTGGAGAATAACATGTTAGAGAGAAAGATTACATGTTTGGGGAATAACATGTTAGGGAGAAGGATGACTTGTTTGGGGAATAACATATTAGGGAGAAGGATGACTTGTTTGGGGAATAACATGTTAGGGAGAAGGATGACTTGTTTGGGGAATAACATGTTAGGGAGAAGGATGACTTGTTTGGAGAATAACATGTTAGGGAGAAGGATGACTTGTTTGGAGAGTAACATGTTAGAGAGAAGGATGACTTGTTTGGAGAATAACATGTTATAGAGAAGGATGACATGTTTGGGGAATAACATGTTAGGGAGAAGGATGACTTGTTTGGAGAATAACATATTAGGGAGAAGGATGACATGTTTGGAGAATAACATGTTAGGGAGAAGGATGACTTTTTTGGAGAATAACATATTAGGGAGAAGGATGACTTCTTTGGAGAATAACATGTTAGAGAGAAGGATGACTTGTTTGGAGAATAACATGTTAGGGAGAAGGATGACTTGTTTGGGGAATAACATATTAGGGAGAAGGATGACTTGTTTGGGAAATAACATGTTAGGGAGAAGGATGACTTGTTTGGGGAATAACATGTTAGGGAGAAGGATGACTTGTTTGGAGAATAACATGTTAGGGAGAAGGATGACTTGTTTGGAGAATAACATGTTAGAGAGAAGGATGACTTGTTTGGAGAATAACATGTTAGAGAGAAGGATGACTTGTTTGGAGAATAACATGTTATAGAGAAGGATGACATGTTTGGGGAATAACATGTTAGGGAGAAGGATGACTTGTTTGGAGAATAACATATTAGGGAGAAGGATGACATGTTTGGAGAATAACATGTTAGGGAGAAGGATGACTTTTTTGGAGAATAACATATTAGGGAGAAGGATGACTTCTTTGGAGAATAACATGTTAGAGAGAAGGATGACGTGTTTGGGGAATAACATGTTAGGGAGAAGGATTACTTCTTTGGAGAATAACATGTTAGAGAGAAGGATGACTTGTTTGGGGAATAACATGTTAGGGAGAAGGATGACTTGTTTGGGGAATAACATGTTAGGGAGAAGGATGACTTGTTTGGAAAATAACATGTTAGGGAGAAGGATGAATTGTTTGGGAAATAACATGTTAGGGAGAAGGATGACTTGTTTGAGGAATAACATGTTAGGGAGAAGGATGACTTGTTTGGGGAATAACATGTTAGGGAGACGGATGACTTGTTTGGAGAATAACATGTTAGGAAGAAGGATTACTTCTTTGGAGAATAACATGTTAGGGAGAAGGATGACTTGTTTGGGGAATAACATGTTAGGGAGAAGGATGACTTGTTTGGAAAATAACATGTTAGGGAGAAGGATTACTTGTTTGGGGAATAACATGTTAGGGAGAAGGATGACTTGTTTGGGGAATAACATGTTAGGGAGAAGGATGATTTGTTTGGGGAATAACATGTTAGGGAGATGGATGACTTGTTTGGAGAATAACATGTTAGGGAGAAGGATGACTTGTTTGTGGAATAACATTTTAGGGAGAAGCATGATTTGTTTTGGGTATAACATTTTAGGGAGAAGGATGACTTGCTTGGGGAATAACATGTTAAGGAGAAGGATGACTTGCTTGGGGAATAACATGTTAGGGAGAAGGATGAATTGTTTCGGGAATTACATGTTAGGGAGAAGGATGACGTGTTTGGGGAATAACATGTTAGGGAGATGGATTACATGTTGGGGGAGAATGTAATAGACTGTGGGCCAAATGTACTAACAGGCGGGCAGCTTCTCAAATTGCAAAGCTGTCCGCCCCACTTTGCTACATATGGGCAGCCGATCTATTCATCCACTGGCACTATATGTATCATTATACACTCATGAGGGTATGTAATGCCTGCCCCATCAGTCGCTCATCCAATCACGCGACTGAAGGGTCTGTCAATCACCGAGAGCGAGCAAGGTGGCTGAGAGTGTAAGAAGCAGTGGTCTAATGAACGCTGCTTCTTAAATTATGGGAAACAGCTTGCTGCTTCGTACATGGAGCCCACCTTTATCTTCTGAGAGGAGAAGGGACACTTGTAAACTAAGAAACAATAAACAGACAGTTCCACCTTATAAAATTAGTCCACATATTTGTTTAAATAGCTGTGAATCGCCTAGATTACAAGTTTTGCGCTATAGAGGGTGCGAAACGAACGCAACAAAAGTTGCGTTATTTCACCATACATCGCGCTGCCATTACAAGTTTCTAAAAAGACGCCTTGTGCATGCAATATGGTGGCGATAGGCTCCATACTGCACAAAATCCAAAGGCTGAGAATACGTGCTCGTGCACACTTTCCCCATAGACATCAATGGGGAGAGCGTGTTAGAAAGCACCTGAAGCGCGGAATGGCGATCGCCGTAACACAACCCGATTGATGTCTATGGGGAAAAAAAGTTACATTTAAACCTAACACTCTAACATAAACCCCCATGTCTAAACACCCCTAATCTGTCGCCCCGAGATCGCGACACTGAAATAAAGTTATTAACCCCTAATCTACCGCTCCCGACATCGCTGCCATTAATTAAAGTTATTAACCCCTATTCCGCTGCTCCCCGACATCGCCGTTACTATAATAATGTTATTAACCCCTAAACCTCTGGCCTCCCACATCACCGCCACTAAATAAACCTATTAACCCCTAAACCGCCAGCCCCCCACATTGCAAAAAACTAAATTAAACTATTAACCCCTAAACCTAACAACCCCCTAACTTTATATTAAAATTATAATATCCCTATCTTAAAATAAATAAAAACTTACCTGTGAAATTTAAAAAAAAACTAAGTTTAAACTAACAATTAACCTAACATAACTATTATACTAAAGTTAAAATAACGACCAATTAAATAAACTAAATTACACATTAAAAAAAAAAACCTAACACTACTAAAAAAGTTTGTCTAAAATTACAAAAAATAAAAAATACTAAATTACAAAAATTAACAAACACTAAATTACAAAAAATAACAAACAAAATTATCCAAAATAAAAACAATTACATCTAATCTAATAGCCCTATTAAAAAAAAATAAATAAAAAAAACAATTAAAAGAAAAAACTCTAGCCTACAATAAACTACCATTTAGGCATTGCCCTAAAGAAATCATCTCTTTTACCTGTAAAAAATACAAAGACCCCCCAACAGTACAACCCACCACCCAACCAACCCCGCAAAATAAAAAACCTACCTCTATCAAAAACCTAAGCTAGCCATTGCCCTGAAAAGGTCCAAACCCTAATCTTAAAAAAACTAAAAAAAAAACTAACACTAACCCGCGACGATCCTTTTACAGTTTATGAAGTCTGGACATCTAGTCTTCATCTAGGCGGCGAGGTCTTCATCCAGACAGCGTCTTCTATCTTCATCCCGGCTGCATTTTCTATCTTCATCCTGGTGGTGTGGAGCGGGCCCATCCTTGAAGACATCCGGAGCGGAGCGTCCTCCTCATACGGTCATCTTCAATGCAAGGGAGCCTTTTCAAAATGGTGTCCCTTGCATTCCTATTGGCTGATTTGATTTTTAAAAATTCAAATCAGCCAATAGGATGAGAGCTACTGAAATCCTCTTGGCTGTTCAAATCAGCCAATAGGATGAGAACTACTAAAATTCTATTGGCTGATTTGAATAGGCATTGATGTGGGAGGCCAGAGGTTTAGGGGTTAATAACTTTATTTAGTGGTGGCGATGTCAGGGAGCGGCGGAATAGGGGTTAATAGCTTTATTATAGTGTTGGCGATGTTGGTGTGCGGGGGAAAATCGGTTAATAACTTTAATATAGTGGCGTTGATGTTGGGAGTGGCAGATTAGGGGTTAATAAGTTTTAAATAGTGTTTGCGATGCGGGAGGGCGGCGTAATAGGGGTTAATAGGTAGTTTATGGGTGTCAGTGTACTTTGTAACAATTTAGTTATGAGTTTTGTGAAACATTTTTGTTGCTCAAAACTCATAACTACTGCTTTCAGATAGCGGAATGGATCAGTAACTGCAATAGGGGTAATATTTTGATTTCTTTATTGGGGACACTGAGGGTAAAATTAGTGATGTTGCAGCGTTTTTGGATTAATGATTCTGCCTTCACTTTAATCACTTAATAACAAGTGTCTTAAAGGGTGTGTCAAGGTACTAAAATAAGCAGATGGGAATGAGGTGAATATAGGATATATTAACTAGCAATAATATCAGAGTTAATCACTATGACCTAAATTTACTAACATTAAGGGATGAGAGGTAATTGGTATTTATGACTCATCACCATATAGATGTAAATTCATGAGGACAAGAGATGAATGAAGAAGACCTGTAATTAGTATATGTTGTGTCATTGGACAATGTATACTCTTTGTAAAGTTGTACATTTTAATCTTTATTGGGATCTAAATTGGATGGGATTTTGGCTCAGCAGGCAATAGTTATGGGATCTGAGCTATTAACATCATTTTGTATCACATCTAATCCCTATTGCCTTGTTGTGTCCTCTGCATTAATGGGTTATTAATGTTCCTTTCAGAGAGAAACGAGTCCCAGGACACAAACCCACAGATACCTCCAGCAGCCTCTGTCGCAGACACTCCAAGCTCTTTAACGCCTGTAAGTGACCTCTGTGACCTTCTCACCTGCAGGTTTACACACTGAAGCTGCACCCACATTATCTTTATTGCTGGACTTACAGCTGATCACTTGTGAAACCTGATTCCAGCAATGTGTTCAAAGGGCAGGGTTTGTTTATGGTATCTACTGTATTTAGCTTGTGCACATGATCTGTGGTAGGTGCGCTTGTTTCCATGAAATATCCTCAGGAAGGGTCACTCGTTTTCAGCCCTTCATCAGTAAAGGTTTATCAGGTTCGCAGTTACTAAGTTTAAAGGGACAAGAAATGTCTTTGTTAAAAAATGAAAAGTTTAAGTTGCAAGTTTCAAGAATTAATACCTGTCCTTTCCCACTGTTTTATGCTAAAAGGGACATAAAGCTGTTCTTTAATGAAAATGCTCTAATGCATAAGGGTTGAGCATATCATTAAAGGGACAGTAAACAGCTTGTAAGTACAACACATTTCTGTTGTGCTCCTATAGAATAACAAATCAGCTTAATATTTTTACAACAAATTAGCATCCTTTTTACTGCAGTTATTTTTTAATAGCCAAACTCTATTTGGAGGAGCCAATCTGAGCTTCAGTCCTCAGACAACAAGAATAATCACTGTTATAAAGTTATTATAATGTATATTGTTTTGCATGTATTATCAGTTAACAGCAAGATATGTAGCAGGGTTAGCCTTGGTAAGTCAGCAGATGCTTTTCCAAGGTCTCAGAGTTAGAAATTGCTTAATTTTCATTGCTAAATTACATGAAAAGGGACAAATAAATAATGGAAATATATTGCAAAGTTGTTTCATTCTGCATAACTAAACATTTTATATAAAAATCTCAAGTTGGTTACTGTCCCTTTAAGGTCACTACTTTTTCTGAGCTGAACACAGCTGCTGAGCCAGTCAGGAGTGGCACATGTGTGTAACAGCCAATCACTGTTCATGTTTAGCTCTCCCCAGATAACAAGTGGAGTGCTTTTTTATGCTTCTGCTCGAGCCTTAACTACGCTAGAAGTAAGCTTTTTGCGCTCGTCGGGTTGAGCTCGTATTATGAGTTTAAAGTAAAAATGTATCGCTCCCATGCTGACCCAATGTGCACAAGAATCCGAACTTACAATGTTGTGTGCGCAATAACCTATTCCCCCATAGGAGTCAATGGAGGAAACAAAAGTGGAAAAAAACACCCACTCTCTCGCTAACCTGAACTCATATTCTCAGGTGCGCTAAACCCAACATAAAAATATGAACATTTCCCATTCCAATGTTCTTCACATAGAAGAATATGTTCTATGTATTCATATATATATTTCTACATATATCTGATGGCATTTTGGTACAATATATCTACACCTACTGTCTTCTCATTCACTGCTGTCTTCCCAAGGCTAACCCTGTCACATATATTTCCTTAATTGGCTTCAGCAGATAACAACTGCAAAACAATGCATTTTATACTAACATAATGACTGTGACTAGCCTTATTGTCCACAGACTAAAGCAAATGGTCTGGGGGAGTTTGATTATTAAAAAAAAAACAACTGCAGCAAATAGTATGTTAATTAGCTTTAAAAATGTGTAGACTTGGCTGTGTTATTCTATAGCAACACAACAAAAATGTCTGTAAATTGAAGGTGTTTAAGTTGCAGGGTATGAACAGTTATATGCAAACAATAGTACAATTGTAACATTCCCTTATTCCAGAATTATTTCCCTTTAAAGAGACAGTAACACTTTGTAATGACATCATTCTTTCTGCTGCCTTACAATGGATTAACATACCAGCAGCGTCTAACACTATTAGGACAGATTAACTCCTTCTCTGCTGCAATTGTTTTTCAATGGTCAAACTCCACTTTCCTTATAAGGAGGAACCTTGAGCCTGGAGATGGCAGAGCTTGCCACTGCCATTGTGTTAACAAAACCTCTCTTGTTTGACCTTAGCAGGAAAGATAAGCTACCAAACAGCAAATTAAGGAGAAATATGAGACAGTGTTAGGATTGTGGGGTCTACCATGTGTTCTTTCACTTTTTAGGACTGGAAAAATCAACAATAATCAGGAAAAGCAAACAAAATAAATAATGATGTAAAATGCAAACTTGTTTTACTAGGCATAATTAACTATTTTATATTACAATCTCCTAGAGTTTCCTATCTCTTAGAGCTCAATTTATCAATCCATGGTGGACAGGGGTGGACATATTTGCCCCTGTCTGCCTGACCTCTCCTCTGGCGGCAGCAATCTGCTGCCCGCATTTAACATTGCACGCAAGTGTTTCTTTGCACCCTGCCCACGCACAGCCAATCACACGCGGGCTAGAGCTGTTAATCTCCCCAGTCGGAAGAGAAAGAAAAAGACACTCAATTCAAAATTAAGCTTCCATGATTCAGATAGCATGCCGTTTTAAAAACGTTCTAGTTTGCTTCCATTATATATGTATATGCACAATCCAACAGATCTAGAGCACAAAGAAAAATGGCCCAAAATAGTGTGAAATCTTCAATAACAAATGTATTGTTCCGCAGTCTTTGGGAACATGGTTTGTCCCGGAGTTCTCTGTCTCATGCTCCTGGGCTTGAACGATCGGGAGCACGAGACAGAGACACAATCTGGTTCCCAAGGACTGAGGAGTCAACTTATATCTATGCCTTTTGTCCACTGTTTGTGAGTACAATATGATTTTACAATAAATTTGTTATTGAAGATTTTTACACCATTTTGGGCCATTTTTCTTTGGGCTCTAGATCTGTTGGATTGTGCATTGTTCGTTTTAGCTGCAGGATGAGTAGCCGTTTGTAGGAGCAGCAGAAAAAGCCCATTAGAATTATATTTTTATTGAAGAACTGTGCATTATTACCCCCTTTAGGGAGAACTATGGTACTGCAACAATATATCTGCACCACCATATTAAATATGACTTTACATTTTTGTTTATTTTGGACTGAAGCACTTTGATTTTTTTGTTGTGTTATCATATATGTATATGCGTTTGTGATTGGCTGATAGATGTCACATGATACAGGGGCAAGGAAACTGGAAGTAACTTTCACATTTGTCAGATTTGGAATTTATTACATTGTCCTTTTATGATGCATTTGTTAAATATGCAAAACTGTATTTAATGGTAATTGAAGCATGTACAAGATATACTTTTACGTGGAAAACAGTTTAGACTGATGCATATTTGTGCACTCATACCTAAGGACTAGAGTTGCTAGCTGTGCTTCATAAAAATACCCGACAACCTATAGGTGACTGGCACAGGTGGTAGGTGGTGTCACACAATGCCCCCTAAAAGCTTAAAGGGACATTAAACCCAATTTTTTTCTTTCATGATTCAGATAGAGAATATGATTTTAAACAACTTTCTAATTTACTTATATAATCTAATTTGCTTCATTCTCTTGATATTCTTTCCTGAAAAGCATACCTGGATATGCTCAGTAGCTTCTGATTGGTGGCTGCACGTATTTGCCTCGTGATTGGCTCACCAATGTGCATTGCTATTTCTTTAATAAAAGATATCTAAAGAATGAAGCAAATTAGATAATAGAAGTAAATTGGGATGTTGTTTAAAATTGCATTCTCTGTCTGACTCAAGAAAGAAAAATTTGGGGTTTAATGTCCCTTTAACCGTATGCCTCACCCTTTTATCACCGTCTATACATTTCACAACTGAGAAGTCTTTTTTTATACCCTTGGTTGCCAGTAACACATGTATATAGTAGGGATTTGACCCCTTAACTGCCAGGAGCACACACACACAGATGATTTAACACCCCATGGCTGCCTGTAACACACACAGTGTTACTTCTTTTCTGGTAATATTTGTAATAATAGAGGCATAGAAGGCCCTTTACATTTAGCTGCCACTTAGAGGACTTCAAGAATATGGTATTTTTGTATAGATTTTACTGGACAGCCTGCTAAAATACTGGACTGTCCAGTTAAATTCTAGACACTTATCAACCCTAACTAAGGACAGATTTCTCACCAGCTGATAGGAACAACTCCCACAGTCTTGGTAATAACAAAAACGTTTTGGGGGTGAAATTCTTTCTTTTAGAGGCAACACTGAAAAATATATTTTACTGTCCCTTTAATATAGATTAAAAAACACTAACAAGTAGATGATTTAACATTTTGTAGGATGTGTGTAGTAAATTAAAAAATAAACTTTAATATGTTTATTCTATTATGTTACCTTTAGTGTTTTTCATTATTAGTAATTTAACGTTTTAAAAACATGTTTTACAATATCCTTTGAATTAATGTTCCATTGTTGTCCATCTCAGCCAGTCTCCTGTACCAAGAATACAGCGATGTGGCACTCAACAAGGAAATCCAAAGGTACAACTCTCAGGACTCTCCTTCAGAAGAGAAGGACCCTGGCTCCCCAAGGTTGCGCAGGAGACTGATGTCTTCCCAGGATTCTTACCTGCAGCGCCTGTCAATCTCCTCTGCAGACTCCTTGTGGCAGGACATTCCGGCAATACGGAGCAGCTCAACCTTTCTCTCAATGTCCCGAGAGAAGCAGAAACTGCAGGAGGTGAGAGATACAGGGAGGGTTTAGATCCATATTACAGTAGCACTGGGTGAGCGCTAGTAAATAATGCACAGGGCGAGAGTGTCAGGTGTGGGGACAGCTGAGCAGTGACAACGATTGCAGATGGGGGATTGTGTCATAAAGGATTGTTACAGTTTTTAGTCCATGACATCTAGGACAGACAAAGCTTAAGAGATGAAAGTACAAAGGTGATATTTAAATATTTACTAGTGCACTTGGGGTCTGATCCAATCCATTATAAAAAGTATGTGAACTGTATCATAGATTGTTGCAGGGTTTTCAGATTTGAGGTCATTCCAATCCATTAGAAAATCCAGTTATTGTGTAGCTCTTCAATAGTTTCCCAATGTGTAAAAAAAAAAAAAAAGACTTTGCAGAATATATGAATTATTTATTTTGCCTTGTTTTACTGTAATTTAACCCTGTTTTTACAGTTCTGAGAATTGGTAGTGTACAGACTTAAACCAGCCCTACTAAATATTTGTCCCTAACTGGCCTCAGCAGAAGTGATAACATACTGGAAAACAACGCAAGTTAGAGCTTGTCATTTTGCACTACAATATCCCGTTAACTAAATCAAATTACTGCACTAATAGATTTGTACCACAAAAAGCCAAATGTCACCTAAGTAGGAAGTTTTAACTCTAGTGGATCAGAATGAACCCTGTGCGTCTTCACTTCCCTCTGAGACAAATTCTGACTGTATACAAAATCCTGCTATTTTTAATGGAGAAATTAGTAGACAAATATGTTATAGTTTACAACTGGAATATGTTTTTCCTCTGTGAGTCATCTCTCTGTGTTTCGCTCCCTGTTGTCTCTCAGGGTTTTTTTTTTCTTTTAATTTCCTCTATATAACCCCAGCTTTCTTTCTTAAAGGGACATGAAACCAATTTTTTTTCTTTCATTAATCAGAACATACATTTTAGACAACTTTCTAATTTACTTTAAAGGACCAGTAAATACAGTAGATTTGCATAATCAACAAATGCATGATCAAAAGAAAATGCAATAGCGTTTAATCTGACAAATTTCAAAGTAATGTCCATTTCCACTCCTCCTGTACCATGTGACAGCCATCAGCCAATCACAAATGCATATACATACCATGTGACAGCCATCAGCCAATCACAAATGCATATACGTATATCCTGTGAATCCTTGCACATGCTCAGTAGGAGCTGGTGACTGAAAACGTGTAAATTTAAAAAGACAGTGCACATTTTGTTAATGAAAGTAAATTGGAAAGTTGTTTAAAAATGCTGCTCTATCTGAATCATTAAAGTTCAATTTGACTTAAGTGTCCCTTTAATTATCAAATTTGCTTCATTCTCTTGGTATCCTTTGTTGAAGGAGCAGCAATATACTACTGAGAGCTAGCTGAACACATTAGTAAGACAATAAGAGGTATATATGTACAGCCACCAATCAGCAGCTAGTTCCCAGCTCCTGAGCCTACATAGGTATGCTTTTAAATTATTGACAGCACGCTCCCGTGCTTGTAACTCTGACTGCAAGAAGAACTGCGCATGTGCAACTCGCTACGCTGTTTGCGCATCAGAAACAGTAAACAGTGATTTCTGCTGCACAAACGGTGTAGCGAGTTGCGCCGTTCTTCTTGCAGTTAGAGTTACAAGAACGGGAGCGTGCTGTCTATACTTTACATGGGCGCATGGTGAGGCTCTGATTGGCTAAAACAACTGCCAGTCAAGGAAGCCAAAGAGAAATTCTGTGACAGAGGCTGCATTACAGCAGTTACCGGAGCCGGACAAAAACCTTAATTATTACCGGTAGATTGGAGCTTTTAATGCTAAAAGCAGATCGATGTGTTAGTTAGCGCAGGAGCTTCAGTACATGTGACTTTATGCTGCAGAGTTTACCGTCACTTTAACTACCGATCCTTAAACTGGACATGACAAGCTCAATGCGTTTCTCCCGGAGTACCCTCTTTTTTTGCCAAGAGCAATAGGAACAGCAGTGATTTAGAGGTTAAAAAAGTAAATGATTATAACAATGTTGGTTGTGTAAATCTGGGGACTGGATAGTGAAGGTGTTATCTATCTTTTTAAACCATAAAAAAACAAGTTTACTGTTTCTTCAATAGTGATGTCGTGAATAGTTCGCCGGCGAATAGTTCCCGGCGAACATAGCATGTTCGCGTTTGACGCGGCGGGTGAACATATGCGATGTTCGATCCGCCCCCTATTTGTCATCATTGAGTAAACTTTGACCCTGTATCTCACAGTCTGCAGACACATTCCAGCCAATCAGCAGCAGACCCTCCCTCCCAGACCCTCCCAGCTCCTGGACAGCAGCCATTTTAGATTCATTCGGAAGCTGCATTGTTAGTGAGAGGAGGGACAGTGTAGCTGCTGGTTATTTAATAGGGAAATTGATAGCTAGGCTAGTGTATTCAGTGTCCACTACAGTCCTGAAGGACTCATCTGATCTCTGCTGTAAGGAAAGCACCCCAAAAAGCCCTTTTTATGGCTAGAACATAATTTTTTAATTTATTTTTTCCTGTGTAATCTAATTGCAGTTGCCTGCCTGCCAAGCCACTTGCCCAGTGCCACCACTCATATCTGGTGTAACAGTAGTGTAAATTAAAAAAAAAACTTTTTTGACTGTGAAACATCAGTCTGCTAGTGTAATCTAATTGCAGTTGCCTGCCTGCCAGTGTGTGTGCCAGGCCCACTTGCCCAGTGTCACCACTCATATCTGGTGTAACAGTAGTGTAAATTTAAAAAAAAAAAAAAATTTTGACTGTGAAAAATCAGTCTGCTTGTGTAATCTAATTGCAGTTGCCTGCCTGCCAGCGTGTGTGCCAGACCTACTTGCCCAGTGCCACCACTCATATCTGGTGTAACAGTAGTGTAAATTTAAAAAAAAAAAAAACTTTTTTGACTGTGAAACATCAGTCTGCTTGTGTAATCTAATTGCAGTTTCCTGTCTGCCTGCCAGCGTGTGTACCAGGCCCACTTGCCCAGTACCACCACTCATATCTGGTGTAACAGTAGTGTAAATTTAAAAAAAAAACGTTTTTGACTGTGAAACATCAGTCTGCTTGTGTAATCTAATTGCAGTTGCCTGCCTGCCAGCGTGTGTGCCAGGCCCACTTGCCCAGTGCCACCACTCATATCTGGTGTAACAGTAGTGTAAATTTAAAAAAAAAAACTTTTTTGACTGTGAAACATCAGTCTGCTTGTGTAATCTAATTGCAGTTGCCTGCCTGCCTGCCAGCGTGTGTGCCAGGCCCACTTGCCCAGTACCACCACTCATATTTGGTGTAACAGTAGTGTAAATTTAAAAAAAAAAAACTTTTTTGACTGTGAAACATCAGTCTGCTAGTGTAATCTAATTGCAGTTGCCTGCCTGTCAGTGTGTGTGTCAGGCCCACTTGCCCAGTGCCACCACTCATATCTGGTGTAACAGTAGTGTAAATTTAAAAAAAAAAAAATTTTGACTGTGAAACATCAGTCTGCTTGTGTAATCTAATTGCAGTTGCGTGCCTGCCAGCGTGTGTGCCAGGCCCACTTGCCCAGTGCCACCACTCATATCTGCTGTAACAGTAGTGTAAATTTAAAAAAAAAAAACTTTTTTGACTGTGAAACATCAGTCTGCTAGTGTAATCTAATTGCAGTTGCATGCCTGCCAGCGTGTGTGCCAGGCCCACTTGCACAGTGCCACCACTCATATCTGTTGTAACAGTAGTGTAAATTTAAAAAAACACACGTTTTTGACTGTGAAACATCAGTCTGCTTGTGTAATCTAATTGCAGTTGCCTGCCTGCCAGCGTGTGTGCCAGGCTCACAGCGTATACTGTGCCCACTTGCCCAGTGCCACCACTCATATCTGGTGTAACACTAGTGTAAATTTAAAAACAAAAAACTTTTTGGACTGTGAAACATCAGTCTGCTTTTTTGTGTCAGGCTCACAGCTTATACTGGGCCCACTTGCCCAGTGCCACCACTCATATCTTGTTTAATAGTAGTGTAAGTGTACATTTAAAAAAAAAAAACTTTTTGGACTGTGAAACATCAGTCTGCTTTTTTGTGTCAGGCTCACAGCGTATACTGTGCCCACTTGCCTAGTGGCACCACTCATATCTTGTTTAATAGTAGTGTAAGTGTACATTTAAAAAAAAAAAACTTTTTAGACTGTGAAACATCAGTCTGCTTTTTTGTGTCAGGCTCACAGCGTATACTGTGCCCACTTGCCCAGTGCCACCACTCATATCTTGTTTAATAGTAGTGTAAGTGTACATTTAAAAAAAAAAAATTCTGGACTGTGAAACATCAGTCTGCTTTTTTGTGTCAGGCTTACAGCGTATACTGTGCCCACTTGCCCAGTGCCACCACTCATATCTTGTTTAATAGTAGTGTAAGTGTACATTTAAAAAAAAAAAATTTTGGACTGTGAAACATCAGCATGTTCGCGTTTGACGCGGCGGGCGAACATATGCGATGTTCGATCCGCCCCCTATTTGTCATCATTGAGTAAACTTTGACCCTGTATCTCACAGTCTGCAGACACATTCCAGCCAATCAGCAGCAGACCCTCCCTCCCAGACCCTCCCAGCTCCTGGACAGCAGCCATTTTAGATTCATTCGGAAGCTGCATTGTTAGTGAGAGGAGGGACAGTGTCGCTGCTGGTTATTTAATAGGGAAATTGATAGCTAGGCTAGTGTATTCAGTGTCCACTACAGTCCTGAAGGACTCATCTGATCTCTGCTGTAAGGAAAGCACCCCAAAAAGCCCTTTTTATGGCTAGAACATAATTTTTTAATTTATTTTTTCCTGTGTAATCTAATTGCAGTTGCCTGCCTGCCAAGCCACTTGCCCAGTGCCACCACTCATATCTGGTGTAACAGTAGTGTAAATTAAAAAAAAAACTTTTTTGACTGTGAAACATCAGTCTGCTAGTGTAATCTAATTGCAGTTGCCTGCCTGCCAGTGTGTGTGCCAGGCCCACTTGCCCAGTGTCACCACTCATATCTGGTGTAACAGTAGTGTAAATTTAAAAAAAAAAAAAAATTTTGACTGTGAAAAATCAGTCTGCTTGTGTAATCTAATTGCAGTTGCCTGCCTGCCAGCGTGTGTGCCAGACCTACTTGCCCAGTGCCACCACTCATATCTGGTGTAACAGTAGTGTAAATTTAAAAAAAAAAAAAACTTTTTTGACTGTGAAACATCAGTCTGCTTGTGTAATCTAATTGCAGTTTCCTGTCTGCCTGCCAGCGTGTGTACCAGGCCCACTTGCCCAGTACCACCACTCATATCTGGTGTAACAGTAGTGTAAATTTAAAAAAAAAACGTTTTTGACTGTGAAACATCAGTCTGCTTGTGTAATCTAATTGCAGTTGCCTGCCTGCCAGCGTGTGTGCCAGGCCCACTTGCCCAGTGCCACCACTCATATCTGGTGTAACAGTAGTGTAAATTTAAAAAAAAAAACTTTTTTGACTGTGAAACATCAGTCTGCTTGTGTAAACTAATTGCAGTTGCCTGCCTGCCTGCCTGCCAGCGTGTGTGCCAGGCCCACTTGCCCAGTACCACCACTCATATTTGGTGTAACAGTAGTGTAAATTTAAAAAAAAAAAACTTTTTTGACTGTGAAACATCAGTCTGCTAGTGTAATCTAATTGCAGTTGCCTGCCTGTCAGTGTGTGTGTCAGGCCCACTTGCCCAGTGCCACCACTCATATCTGGTGTAACAGTAGTGTAAATTTAAAAAAAAAAAAATTTTGACTGTGAAACATCAGTCTGCTTGTGTAATCTAATTGCAGTTGCGTGCCTGCCAGCGTGTGTGCCAGGCCCACTTGCCCAGTGCCACCACTCATATCTGCTGTAACAGTAGTGTAAATTTAAAAAAAACAAACTTTTTTGACTGTGAAACATCAGTCTGCTAGTGTAATCTAATTGCAGTTGCATGCCTGCCAGCGTGTGTGCCAGGCCCACTTGCACAGTGCCACCACTCATATCTGTTGTAACAGTAGTGTAAATTTAAAAAAACACACGTTTTTGACTGTGAAACATCAGTCTGCTTGTGTAATCTAATTGCAGTTGCCTGCCTGCCAGCGTGTGTGCCAGGCTCACAGCGTATACTGTGCCCACTTGCCCAGTGCCACCACTCATATCTGGTGTAACACTAGTGTACATTTAAAAACAAAAAACTTTTTGGACTGTGAAACATCAGTCTGCTTTTTTGTGTCAGGCTCACAGCTTATACTGGGCCCACTTGCCCAGTGCCACCACTCATATCTTGTTTAATAGTAGTGTAAGTGTACATTTAAAAAAAAAAAACTTTTTGGACTGTGAAACATCAGTCTGCTTTTTTGTGTCAGGCTCACAGCGTATACTGTGCCCACTTGCCTAGTGGCACCACTCATATCTTGTTTAATAGTAGTGTAAGTGTACATTTAAAAAAAAAAAACTTTTTAGACTGTGAAACATCAGTCTGCTTTTTTGTGTCAGGCTCACAGCGTATACTGTGCCCACTTGCCCAGTGCCACCACTCATATCTTGTTTAATAGTAGTGTAAGTGTACATTTAAAAAAAAAAATTTCTGGACTGTGAAACATCAGTCTGCTTTTTTGTGTCAGGCTTACAGCGTATACTGTGCCCACTTGCCCAGTGCCACCACTCATATCTTGTTTAATAGTAGTGTAAGTGTACATTTAAAAAAAAAAAATTTTGGACTGTGAAACATCAGTCTGCTAGTGTAATCTAATTGCAGTTGCCTGCCTGCCAGCATGTGTGCCAGGCCCACTTGCTCAGTGCCACCACTCATATCTGGTGTAACAGTAGTGTAAATTTAAAAAAAAAAAAATTTCGACTGTGAAACATCAGTCTGCTTGTGTAATCTAATTGCAGTTGCCTGCCTGCCTGCCAGCGTGTGTGCCAGGCTCACAGCGTATACTGTGCCCACTTGCCCAGTGCCACCACTCATATCTGGTGTAACAGTAGTGTAAATTTAAAAACAAAAACTTTTTGGACTGTGAAACATCAGTCTGCTTTTTTGTGTCAGGCTCACAGCTTATACTGTGCCCACTTGCCCAGTGCCACCACTCATATCTTGTTTAATAGTAGTGTAAGTGTACATTTAAAAAAAAAAAATTTTGGACTGTGAAACATCAGTCTGCTTTTTTGTGTCAGACTCACAGCGTATACTGTGCCCACTTGCCCAGTGCCACCACTCATATCTTGTTTAATAGTAGTGTAAGTGTACATTTAAAAAAATAAAAACTTTTTGGACTGTGAAACATCAGTCTGCTTTTTTGTGTCAGGCTCACAGCGTATACTGTGCCCACTTGCCCAGTGCCACCACTCATATCTTGTCATACCTGATGTTTTAAAGCACGTTATTCCAAAACAATTTAGGAATGTTAGGTGATTTATGCCCTTTATGGATTAAAACCAGACTCTGCATCAACTATGTAATTTTCCGTGGGAGTTTTGCCATGGATCCCCATTCGGCATGCCACAGTCCAGGTGTTAGTCCCCTTGAAACAACTTTCCCATCACTATTGTGGCCAGAAAGAGTCCATGTGGGTTTTAAAATTCGCCTGCCCATTGAAGTCTATGGGGTTCGCCGGTTCGCAAACTTTTGCTGGAGTTCGCGTTTGCAGTTCGCGAACCCAAATTTTTAGGTTCGCGACATTACTACTCTTCAATAGCTGTGTATCTTGCAGCGGTGAAGGAGAGTTACAGACATACAGTGCAGGGCTCAGTAAAATAAGCATTGCAAGTATATTAAATGTATGCGGTAACAATTGTAATCAAATTCCGCATAAAAACTCTTATTAATAGTGCACATTATAATTTGTATAAAAACCTACAGACAAATATACATTTTCATTAAGCCACAAGACTCTTATTTAACAGCTGTACTTACTGTAAACTGTAAACTTGTATTTAACATACAATGTCATTCCCAAGTGTTTCTTATATTCCTATTGTAAAATGAGTTTTACAGTGAGCGTAACAGGAACGTTCCCTATTGTAAAATGAGTCTTACAGTGAGCGTAACAGGAACGTTGCCTATTGTAAAGTGAGTCTTACAGTGAGCGTAACAGGAATGTTCCCTATTGTAAAATGAGTCTTACAGTGAGCGTCAGGAACGTTCCCTATTGTTTAATGAGTCTTACAGTGAGCGTAACAGGAACGTTCCCTATTGTAAAATGAGTCTTACAGTGAGCGTAACAGGAACGTTCCCTATTGTAAAATGAGTCTTACAGTGAGTGTAACAGGAACGTTCCCTATTGTAAAATGAGTCTTACAGTGAGCGTCAGGAACGTTCCCTATTGTAAAATGAGTCTTACAGTGAGCGTCAGGAACGTTCCCTATTGTAAAATGAGTCTTACAGTGAGCGTCAGGAACGTTCCCTATTGTAAAATGAGTCTTACAGTGAGCGTAACAGGAACGTTCCCTATTGTAATATGAGTCTTACAGTGAGCGTAACAGGAACGTTCCCTATTGTAATATGAGTCTTACAGTGAGCGTAACAGGAACGTTCCCTATTGTAATATGAGTCTTACAGTGAGCGTAACAGGAACGTTCCCTATTGTAAAATGAGTCTTAGAGTGAGCGTAACAGGAACGTTCCCTATTGTAATATGAGTCTTACAGTGAGCGTAACAGGAACGTTCCCTATTGTAAAATGAGTCTTACAGTGAGCGTAACAGGAACGTTCCCTATTGTAAAATGAGTCTTAAAGTGAGCGTCCGGAACGTTCCCTATTGTAAAATGAGTCTTACAGTGAGCGTAACAGGAACGTTCCCTATTGTAATATGAGTCTTACAGTGAGCATAACAGGAACGTTCCCTATTGTAATATGAGTCTTACAGTGAGCGTAACAGGAACGTTTCCTATTGTAATATGAGTCTTACAGTGAGCGTAACAGGAACGTTCCCTATTGTAAAATGAGTCTTACAGTGAGCGTAACAAGAACGTTCCCTATTGTAAAATGAGTCTTACAGTGAGCGTAACAGGAACGTTCCTTATTGTAAAATGAGTCTTACAGTGAGCGTCAGGAACGTTCCCTATTGTAAAATGAGTCTTACAGTGAGCGTAACAGGAACATTCCCTATTGTAAAATGACTCTTACAGTGAGCGTAACAGGAACGTTCCTTTGTCATACATGAAGGTTTCATACATGCGGCATCATAAACATTAAAGGGATATGTGTTATGGTATAACCCGGATACCAAGGGCTAATACCAGATGAAAGATGTCCTGAATATGGGATCAGCAACACACAACCCAGCTAATTCCCCCCAAACATGAGACCAAGCTCCATATTGAAGGTAAAAACAGAATGTGCTTTATTGAGGGCTATATGCCCAGTATTTATGCAGGTTTGAGACCAGATGGGGGTTGGAAGTATTGTACATAGAGGGAAGAACCCCTTTTGCATGATACAATAGAATTACGTTACTTAAGCAGATAAACAATTTAAACACAAGAAAACAATGGAGTCCTTCTTATCACCTAGCAGTCTGACTCTAGATGTGATTAAACAATGTGAATGCTTATCACATAAACCTAATTACAATACACAATAGATGCTGCCAGGAAACCTGTCTTTAGAAAATAGCTTCTCAAAGCTGAACAAAGTTAACCCTTCGAGTACTGACAGAGGGGTCTGTCACATGGCTCCCTCCTGGTGGGACACTCCGGCAGACCCGGCTTGACCCTTTGGCGGGTCAACTTGCGGATGACCGGACTAGGAGGTGGTAAGCATGTCAGTTTGCTGGGACAATCCATCTGTATTCCCGTTATGAGAGAGAATTCCTGTCCGTATAAATAAGGGTTCAACTTCTTCAGTGCCCAGATTAGGGCTAAACAGTCCTTCAAAATCTCATCGGCTTCTTTACGAGTTTTTTGTACCTGCTCTTTATAGGTATCCACAAACCCTTCATGCTGACGTAGGTTGCCCTTGAGTTGCTGCACCTCACTATGGGCCAGCGTCAGCTTCTCCTCCAGTGTTGCTAAGTTTGTCTTTAATGTTTCATGTTCCACTCTCAAGCTGGTGTTTTCTGCGGTCTGTCGGTGCAGCTTGTCTAGCAGAGATTCCTGTTCTAACCGCGCTTTTTCCTCTGCGCTCCTCTTCTCTCCCACTAGCACTGTTACGTGATTGTTTAACATGACCATTTCATCCTCTACGTGACTCTTCTCCTTCATCAGCGCATTGTAACGGGACTTCCACGTATCAATAGCGGATAGAGATTTACTGAGCTCAGCGTCCTGGGGTGGGTCAGTCTCTGCTGCACGGATCTGGGCATGGGTAGTCACAGGGTTAACATCGGCGGGACCCATAGGAGCGTAGGTAGAAACAAGGAGGGCCAAGTTATTTCCAAGGAGAACATCAGCTGGTAAGTCCTTCATGACCCCCACATTCACAGGTCTAGCGCCCACTCCCCAATCCAAATGTACCTGGGCAACAGGTAGGCGGAACACAGTGCCCCCTGCTACCCTCACAGCCACAGTGTCTCCATGGTAGCACCAGTATCCCGTAAACCACTGACCTCCTTCTCATTCACTTTAACGAGTTGACGGTTATTCCGGTGGGCAGCTTGCACGGGGTCTGCTTCATGTAGGATGCCCCAGCATTCTTGCTCCTCTACGTAGTGGGCCGCAGGCTGAGGGTTATGTGGGATTCCGCCGGCGGGTCTTCTCCAGGACTGTGCTTGGTTCGCTGCATTTAGGGGACACTCTGGTGTTTTGTGCCCTAGTTGCTTACATCCAAAGTACCGAATAGGTTTTGAGTAGCCCTGTGAATTGCACCGGGCTCTCTGAGGATAGTTCATGGCTGGAGGCCGTGTGGTAGAGCGGTGCGCCGGGGGTTGGTAACTAGTAGCTTCTGGGGTGACTGTGGGTCGGTACTCCACTCTGGCAGGGGGCTTAGTGGTAGCAGTGTCCAGTTTGCGGGCATCCGTATACTCATCTGCCAAGCGAGCCGCTTCATGCAGGGTGGAGGGTTTACGGTCCCGAACCCATTCTCGAACTCCTGCGGGTAACTTGTCGAAGCAATGTTCCAACATGAATAGCTGCAGCACCTCTTCCCCAGATACGGCTTGGCACCCCGCTATCCAGTGAGCTGCTGTGCGGTGCACCTTACATGCCCACTCAACGTAGGAATCTCTAGCTAGCTTAACAGTGTCTGTGAACCGTCTCCTGTATGCCTCCGGTGTAACCGCATACCTGGAGAGCAGAGCCTCTTTTACAGCATTATAATCCCCGACTTCCTCATCTGGAATGGCCCGAAAAGCCTCGCTGGCCCGGCCGGATAATGTTCCGGATAATATCATGACCCAGTCCTCTGCGGGTACCTTGTGTAGTGCACATTGCCTCTCAAAATCCGCAAGGTACCCATCAATCTCTCCTTCTGTTTCCAGGAAGTTTTTAAAAGCTGCAAAATTTACTTTTCTCTTTTCCACTGGGGTTGCTGTGACTTGGGCTGCTGCAGCACCGCTTTGGCGAAGTAGGTTGGCCTCCACAGCTGCTATGACCCGGTCGATCATTTCCGCAGATGGGTTGGGGCCATAATGTGCCAGTCTTATTTTGACCGCCCGGTCAAAGCTTGCTTCTTCGGGGGTTATGTCTGATATGCTGGGCCCATTGGTTCCTACGGTCCCTGGTACTCTTTCCATCTTGGTCAGTATTGTAATAATCTCCCTCTTCCTGAGGTTACTGGCTTGTGTAGTTGCTCTTTTGGGCGATGAGGATCATCCCGTCGCTTGCCACCAATTGTTATGGTATAACCCGGATACCAAGGGCTAATACCAGATGAAAGATGTCCTGAATATGGGATCAGCAACACACAACCCAGCTAATTCCCCCCAAACATGAGACCAAGCTCCATATTGAAGGTAACAACAGAATGTGCTTTATTGAGGGCTATATGCCCAGTATTTATGCAGGTTTGAGACCAGATGGGGGTTGGAAGTATTGTACATAGAGGGAAGACTCCCTTTTGCATGATACAATAGAATTACGTTACTTAAGCAGATAAACAATTTAAACACAAGAAAACAATGGAGTCCTTCTTATCACCTAGCAGTCTGACTCTAGATGTGATTAAACAATGTGAATGCTTATCACATAAACCTAATTACAATACACAATAGATGCTGCCAGGAAACCTGTCTTTAGAAAATAGCTTCTCAAAGCTGAAAATAGTTAACCCTTCCAGTACTGACAGAGGGGTCTGTCACAATATGAAACCCAAACAAAAGATATTTTGTGACTCAGACAGAGCATACAATTTACTTCTATTATCACATTTGCTTCTTTCCTATAGTATTCTTTGGTGATGAGATACCTAGGAGGTGTTTGGAGCACTAAATGGCAGGAAATAGTGCTGCCATTTAGTGCTCTTGCACATTGATAACATTCTTGCAAAACTGCTGCCATATAGTGCTCCATACACGTGCACGCTCCTGAGCTTATGTCCCTGCTTTTCAACAAAAGAAACCAAGACAACGAAGATAATTTGAAAATAGAAGTTAATTAGAAAGTTGATTATTATTATTATTATTATCAGTTATTTGTAGAGCACCAACAGATTCTGCAGCGCTATTATTAAAATTGCATGCTCTATCTTACAGGGACATAAAACAGGTTGAGATCTGTGCATATCCCAAAAGGACAAATTAATTAAAAATAGTTTGCATAAAAATTGTTACATATTATATTTTGTCTCTATCCCAACTTGTTTTATGTCCCTTTAATCATGAAAGATAAATGTTGGGTTTCATGTCCCTTTAATCATGTTACTTCTGCTGATCTAACTGTTTTTTCTTGTAAGCTATGGAGTTTATTTCAAAATACACAACGTGCTTATAATGCTGAAAAGAGAGACGCGCTTTCGTAACTAAATTAATTCAAGATAAAGTGAAAAAAGTGTAATTTAATTTGTATGTGCTTATAAGAAGTGTTATTAGTAATGGACACTCCCTGACACTCTTCCTTGTGAGAATCTACATTCTAGAGAGCTTCATTACTTTCTATGGAACTCAGCTCGCCACTCACCAGGACTTCTCAGGTTCCACTCCCTTTCTTAGAAAATGCTGTGAGGTTGCGCGTGTGAGGGTCATCATGATATTTTCACCATGCTGTTTAGATAATCAGGCCCATAATCTCTACTCTATTATCTTCCATTTCCCCAAATGTGTCTTTTACTCTCTGTTGTGTTCACTCATTCTTGCCCACTGCCCATATTGTTTGAGGTGTCTTACTCTACCTGTCATATCTCATTTGTCTTCTTAGGCTAAATTTGAGCTCATCATGTCTGAAGCACTGTATCTGCGCAGCTTAAACATTGCGGTGGACCATTTTCAGCACAACCCTGAGCTTCATGACGTCCTCAGTGCCCAGGAACGACAGTGGCTCTTCTCCCGTTTGTCTGAGGTGCGGGATGCCAGTTCTGAGTGAGTAGCTTACATTACCATGTTCTCTGTATATAACATGCATTGCCACCTTTTGCTTCTCTAGCACACTCTTATCTCTCACATAACCTCATCCTTTTAGGATCCCTACCAGGAATACATTTTTTAAATATATTCTGAAAATATATATAATATTTGCTCTACAGATATATATTACCATATTCTGCACTAAACCCACTTCTCATTTCCACACCTCCTAACTAGACCAGTTTGTGATAAGCACATAAGGACCTTCTCCCAACTAGACCAGTTTGTGATAAGTCTATAAAGATCATCACACAACTAGACCAGTTTGTGATAACCACATATAGACCCTCTCCCAAATAGATCAGCTTGTGATAAGCACATATAGACCCTCTCCCAACTAGATCAGCTTGTGATAAGCACATATAGATCCTCTCCCAACTAGACCAGTTTGTGATAAGCACATATTGACCTTCTCCCAACTAGACCTGCTTATGATAAGGACATATAGCCCCTCTACCAACTAGACCAGTTTGTGATAAGCACATATAGACCTTCTCCCAACTAGGCCAGATTTTTAAAAGCACATATAGACCTCTCAACTAGACCATTTTGTAATAAGTACATATAGACCTTATCTCAACTAGACCAATGTATCATAAGTACATATAGACCCTATCCCAACTAGGACAGTGTGTGCTAAGCAAATATAGACCTTCTCTCAACTAGACCAGTTTGTGATGAGCACATATAGACCCTCTCCCAACTAGACCAGTTTGTGATAAGCACATATAGACCTTCTCTCAACTAGACACGTTTGTGATAAGCACATGTAGATCTTCTTTCAACTAGACCAGTTTGTGATAAGTCTATATAGATCATCACACAACTAGACAAGTTTGTGATAAGCACATATAGACCTTCTCCCAACTAGACCAGTTTGTGATAAGCACATATAGACCCTCTCCCAACTAGACCAGTTTGTGATAAGCACATAGACCCTCTCCCAACTAGACCAGTTTGTGATAAGCACATATAGACCCTTTCCCAACTAGATTAGCTTCTGATAAGCACATATAGATTCTCTCCCAGCTAGACCAGTTTGTGATACGCACATATAGACCTTCTCCCAACTACATTGGCTTGTGATAAGCAGATAGAGCTCCTCTCCCAACTATACCTGCTTGTGATAAGCACATATAGCAGCTCTCCCAACTAGACCATTTTGCTATAAGCACATATAGACCCTCTCTCAACTAGACCATTTTTTAATAAGCACATATAGAGCTTCTCTCAACTAGAACATTTTGTAATAAGCACATATATACCCTCTCTCAACTAGACTGGTTTGTGATAAGCACATATAAATCTTCTCCCAATTAAACCTACATGTGATAAGGACATGTAGCCCCTCTACCAACTAGACCAGTTTGTGATAAGCACATATAGACCCTCTCTCAACTAGACCAGTTTGTGATAAGTGCATATAGACCCTCTCCCAACTAGCCCAGCTTGTGATAAGCACATATAGACCTTCTCTCAACTAGACCAGTTTTTGATAAGCACATATAGACCTTTCGTCAACTACACCATTTTGAAATAAGCACATATAGACATTCTCTCAACTAGGCCAGTTTGTGATAAGTACATATAGACCCTCTCCCAACTAGGCCAGTTTGTGCTAAGCACATATAGACCCTCTCTCAACTAGACCAGTTTGTGATAAGCACATATAGACCTTCTCTCAACTGGACCAGTTTGTGATAAGTACATATAGACCTTCTCTCAACTAGACCAGTTTGTGATAAGCACATATAGACCTTCTCTCAACTAGACCAGTTTGTGATAAGCACATATAGACCTTCTCTCAACTAGACCAGTTTGTGATAAGCACATATAGACCTTCTCTCAACTAGAACAGTTTGTGATAAGCACATATAGACCTCTCAACTGGACCAGTTTGTGATAAGCACATATAGACCATCTCTCAACTAGACCAGTTTGTGATAAGCACATATAGACCTTCTCTCAACTAGACCAGTTTGTGATAAACACATATAGACCTTCTCTCAACTAGACCAGTTTGTGATAAGCACATATAGACCTTCTCTCAACTGGACCAGTTTGTGATAAGCACATATAGACCTTCTCTCAACTGGACCAGTTTGTGGTAAGCACATATAGACCCTCTCTCAACTAGACCATTTTTTAATAAGCACATATAGAGCTTCTCTCAACTAGAACATTTTGTAATAAGCACATATATACCCTCTCTCAACTAGACTGGTTTGTGATAAGCACATATAAATCTTCTCCCAATTAAACCTGCATGTGATAAGGGCATATAGCCCCTCTACCAACTAGACCAGTTTGTGATAAGCACATATAGACCCTCTCTCAACTAGACCAGTTTGTGATAAGTGCATACAGACCCTCTCCCAACTAGCCCAGCTTGTGATAAGCACATATAGACGTTCTCTCAACTAGACCAGTTTTTGATAAGCACATATAGACCTTTCGTCAACTACACCATTTTGTAATAAGCACATATAGACCCTCTCCCAACTAGGCCAGTTTGTGCTAAGCACATATAGACCCTCTCTCAACTAGACCAGTTTGTGATAAGCACATATAGACCTTCTCTCAACTGGACCAGTTTGTGATAAGTACATATAGACCTTCTCTCAACTAGACCAGTTTGTGATAAGCGCATATAGACCTTCTCTGAACTAGACCAGTTTGTGATAAGCACATATAGACCTCTCAACTAGACCAGCTTGTGATAAGCACATATAGACCATCTCTCCACTAGACCAGTTTGTGATAAGCACATATAGACCTTCTCTCAACTAGACCAGTTTGTGATAAGCACATATAGACCTTCTCTCAACTGGACAGTTTGTGATAAGCACATATAGACCTTCTCTCAACTAGACCAGTTTGTGATAAGCACATATAGACCTTCTCTCAACTGGACAGTTTGTGATAAGCACATATAGACCATCTCTCAACTAGACCAGTTTGTGATAAGCACATATAGACCTTCTCTCAACTGGACCAGTATGTGATAAGCACATATAGACCTTCTCTCAACTGGGCCAGTTTGTAATAAGCACATATAGACCTTCTCTCAACTAGACCAGTTTGTGATAAGCACATATAGACCTTCTCTCAACTAGACCAGTTTGTGATAAGCACATATAGACATTCTCTCAACTGGACCAGTTTGTGATAAGCACATATAGACCTTCTCTCAACTAGATCCTCTTGTGATAAGCAGATAGAGATCTTCTCTCAACTAGACTATCTTGTGATAAGCAGATATAGACCTTCTCTCAACTAGACAAGTTTCTCATAAGCACATATAGATCTTCTCTAAACTAGATCAGTTTGTGATAAGAACATATTACCCCTCTCCCAATTAGAACAGTTTGTGATAAGCAGATATAGACCTTCTCTCAACTAGACCAATTAGTGATAAGCACATATAGACCCTCTCCCAAAAAAAAAGTTTATTGGATGAGTCAATACTAACCATCCCTTGGAGCTTCATAAGTTTATATTTGGCCTTTATTTTAGAAAAACCTGAGAGTTCAGATATGTATTATTTTGTTTCTATTAACTTCATTATCTAGCACCCAGTAAGCCATATATGCCACTTATACCACTGTGAGCACTATATGTTTATTTATATAATGCTTATATTATGCTGGTAGATATGCATGTTATGCATTTATCAGTCGTGGCTCTTCATCATCTAATTTTTCTGCTTTGTTTTCATGTCTGATCAGAACAACATAAGCAATTAATGCTTATATAGATTTATGTTTATGTAATAAGAATCTATAGGTGGAAGGTGCATGATGTGTTTGTAACAACTTTTTGTTTTGTATGTCATTTGGTGAAAACATTTTATTCAATAAAGTTTTATGCTGGGTTTACAATTCTTTATAGTTTACTGGATATGCTTTATTGTTCTAGTTAAAGGAACAGTCAACACCAGAATTTGTGTTCCTTAAAAAGATAGATAATCCCTTCATTACCCATTACCCGGTTTTGCATAACCAACACAGTTATATTAATACACTTTTTACCTCTGTGACTACCTTGTTTTTAAGCCTCCACAGACTGCCCCTAATTTCAGTTCTTTTGACAGACTTGCATTTTAGCCAATCTGTGCTGACTCCAAGGTAACTTCACGTGTGTGAGCTCAATGTTATCTATATCAGTGGTTGCCAACCGCGGTCCTCAAGGACCCCCAACAGTCCTGGTTTTCATTATAGCTAAACCAGTGCACAGGTGAAGTAATCAGCTGATCTGTAACCAAACTGCTCTCATCCATCAGCTGATTATTTCACCTGTGCACTGGTTCAGCTATAATGAAAACCAGGACTGTTGGGGGTCCTTGAGGACCGCGGTTGGCAACCACTGATCTATATGACAAACATGAACTAATGCCCTCTAGTGGTGAAAAAATTACATAATGCATTCAGATTAGAGAAATTAGCATATGAGCCTAACTAGGTTTAGCTTTGAACTAAGAATACCAAGAGAACAAAGCAAAATTGGTGATAAAAGTAAATTGGAAAGTTGATTAAAATTATATGCCCTATCTGAATCATGAAAGTTTATTTTGGACTTGACTGCCCCTTTAAGTTTAGCTAGCTCAGAACCTTGCACACCCTTGGTGTAGTTTAAACGTTTATGTGACACTCTATTTCATGGGCATATGGTAGGTGGGCAAGAGGGGACAAATAACACCCTTCAATAGGAAGTTCTTTATATCCAATCAAAGGCACACACTTGATCCACTATTTTTAAAATGATGTGCAACTCATGTGTACAATATGCATATATCTCCTGTGGCACATTACCACTGATATTCTTCTGTTCTAGAAGTTTTATAATTGTGCCACGCAGAAGAATTTGCTTCTGCACTAGACCTTTAAACACTGAGATACTGGGTATGTATAGGGAAATTATATTGATTACTGTATGTATCAATCAAGAAGTGCAGGATCCTTTATTTATTAGAGGTCTCAATGAACTGTGCCATAAAAATAAATTTCCTAAAAGCAGAGATGTTCTGATAGCCAAAACGTTGTAGATATAGCATGATGAGATCTTACCGGTCCTGTTATCCCCAATCCTGTAAAACCCTTGCACAGGTGATATTGCTGCAGCTAACCTGTAACTGAGGTGATTTTGTTACTATGGTTACCTTGTCGTTGTGACAGTTTAATAACTGTGTTAATTCCTGGCAAGAACCAAAAAACCTCCTGGATAATTTAGAGTCTTCAAGAATGATAGTAAAATAATGCTAAGCCAAATGGGTTAGACCTAAATTTATATTTCAACAGCAATTAATATCATTCATACCAGACTAGATCTAAGAATGATTTAGGCATTCCTCAGGAAGAGTATATATTTTTTTTACTTCTACTCTAATTAATGATTTGTCTCACCACAGCTTCCTGTTTGACCTGGAGGAGGAGTTTGAAACCGACATCTACAGCTTCCAGGTGTGTAACCAGGTCCTCATTCATGAGCTGAACTTCCGCAGAGTCTACCTGCCCTACGTGACCAACCAATCCTATCAGGAACGGACTTTCCAAAGACTGCTGTAAGGAGATACTGTGTATCCTCTCACTGTCTACTCTAATTCATATATTGGGAGAGTTACAAGTTATTGGATAGGGTGAGAGATAAATGGGATTAGTTATCAGATTTTGATATAGATGTCAGAATGTTTGAGTATGGACATAAATGATGGTGTTATGTAACTAGGTATCCTAACAAATCAAATGTGCTTGTATATTAGTAGTAACAACCCCAGGTTTCAGCAAGTCTTGGATAAACTAGAAAGTGACCCTGTGTGCCAGAGACTCAGCCTCAAATCTTTCCTAATACTCCCGTTTCAAAGGATAACACGTCTCCGGCTGTTGTTGCAGGTGATTACTATATTACTAAGTATGACACTATCTAACTATTACTCAGAGTGTTACTCAATGCAATGCTGCACTTTCCCTGTGTGATGATATACAAGTGTTAGCCAGTGTGCTACCATATGAGTGTTAGCCAGTGTGCTACCCAGTGTGCTACCATATGAGTGTTAGCCAGTGTGCTACCATATGAGTGTTAGCCAGTGTGCTACCATATGAGTGTTAGCCAGTGTGCTACCATATGAGTGTTAGCCAGTGTGCTACCATATGAGTGTTAGCCAGTGTGCTACCATATGAGTGTTAGCCAGTGTGCTACCATATGAGTGTTACCCAGTAAGATAGCATATGAGTGTTACCCAGTGTGATGCCATATGAGTGTTACCCAGTGAGATAGCATATGAGTGTTACCCAGTGTGATGCCATATGAGTGTTAGCCAGTGGGATACTATAAAACTGTTACCCAGTGGGATACAATACAAGTGTTACCCAGTGGGATGCAATATGAGTATTACCCAGGGGGATATTATAAAACTGTTACCCAGTGTAATATCATATGAGTGTTACCCCAGTGTGATATTATAAAACTGTTACCCAGTGTGATATTATAAAACTGTTACCCAGTGTGATACCATATGAGTGTTACCCCAGTGTGATATTATAAAACTATTACGCAGTGTGATATTATAAAACTGTTACCCAGTGTGATACCATATGAGTGTTACCCCAGTGTGATATTATAAAACTGTTACCCAGTGTGATATCATATGAGTGTTACCCCAGTGTGCTATCATAAAACTGTTACCCAGTGTAAAACCATATGAGTGTTACTCCAGTGTGATATTCTAAAACTGTTACCCAGTGATACCATAAGTGTTACCGCAGTGTGATATTATAAAACTGCTACCCAGTGATACCATGAGTGTTACCCCAGTGTGATATTATAAAACTGTTACCCCAGTGATACCATATGAGTGTTACCCCAGTGTGATATTATAAAACTGTTACCCAGTGTGATACCATATGAGTGTTACCCCAGTGTGATATTATAAAACTGTTACCCAGTGTGATACCATATGAGTGTTGCCCCAGTGTGATATTCTAAAACTGTTACCCAGTGATACCATGAGTGTTACCGCAGTGTGATATTATAAAACTGTTACCCAGTGATACCATATGAGTGTTACCCCAGTGTGATATTCTAAAACTGTTACCCCAGTGACAATGAGTGTTACCCCAGGGTGATATTCTAAAACTGTTACCCAGTGTAATATCATATGAGTGTTACCCCAGTGTGATATTATAAAACTGTTACCCAGTGTGATATTATAAAACTGTTACCCAGTGTGATACCATATGAGTGTTACCCCAGTGTGATATTATAAAACTATTACGCAGTGTGATATTATAAAACTGTTACCCAGTGTGATACCATATGAGTGTTACCCCAGTGTGATATTATAAAACTGTTACCCAGTGTGAAACCATATGAGTGTTACCCCAGTGTGATATTCTAAAACTGTTACCCAGTGATACCATAAGTGTTACCGCAGTGTGATATTATAAAACTGCTACCCAGTGATACCATGAGTGTTACCCCAGTGTGATATTATAAAACTGTTACCCAGTGTGATACCATATGAGTGTTACCCCAGTGTGATATTCTAAAACTGTTACCCAGTGATACCATAAGTGTTACCGCAGTGTGATATTATAAAACTGCTACCCAGTGATACCATGAGTGTTACCCCAGTGTGATATTATAAAACTGTTACCCAGTGTGATACCATATGAGTGTTACCCCAGTGTGATATTCTAAAACTGTTACCCAGTGTGATACCATATGAGTGTTACCCCAGTGTAATATTCTAAAACTGTTACCCAGTGTGATACCATATGAGTGTTACCGCAGTGTGATATTCTAAAACTGTTACCCAAGTGACAATGAGTGTTACCCCAGTGTGATATTCTAAAACTGTTACCCCAGTGACAATGAGTGTTACCCCAGGGTGATATTATAAAACTGTTACCCAGTGATACCATATGAGTGTTACCCCAGTGTAATATTCTAAAACTGTTACCCAGTGATACCATGAGTGTTACCGCAGTGTGATATTCTAAAACTGTTACCCAAGTGACAATGAGTGTTACCCCAGTGTGATATTCTAAAACTGTTGCCCCAGTGACAATGAGTGTTACCGCAGTGTGATATTATAAAACTGTTACCCAGTGATACCATATGAGTGTTACCCCATTGTGATATTCTAAAACTGTTACCCAAGTGACAATGAGTGTTACCCCAGTGTGATATTCTAAAACTGTTACCCCAGTGACAATGAGTGTTACCCCAGGGTGATATTATAAAAATGTTACCCAGTGTGATACCATATGAGTTTTTCCTACTGTGATGTGATACTCTACAACTGTTACCCATTAAGATATTGAGTGTTACCCAGTTTGATACCATATTAGTTTTACCTACTGTGATGTGATACTATACAAGCGTTACCCATTACAATATTAAGTGTTACACAGTGTGATAGCATGTGATTGTTACTTATTGTGATACTGTAAAACTCTCTATAACATGATACTGTTTAGTGTGATACCATATTACTGCTCTGTATCCTGTATGATGGCATAACACATTTTTCCTGTGTGCAGCTGTATGGATGGTACCATATGTGTTACAGCTTTGAGTACATCTGCTGCCCTATGTGTGATATGTAACTTACCTTACTAGGTGGTTTTGTCACTCTGTGTTATTGTGTGGCTCTGTGTCTACATGTGTAATTATTTCATTATGTGTGTTACTGGCTTACAGCACGATAGTGTTACTCTCACGCTGTGTCTGCGTTTGTAAGTCTCTGTGTGTGTTACTGGCTTACAACACATGATAGTGTTACTCTCACACTGTTATTGTGTGGCTCTGTGTCGTCTCAGTCTCATTATGTGTGTTACTGGCTTGCAGTACATGGTAGTTTTACTCTGTGTCATTTACCATATAACTATAACCATTGGACCTTGTTACACAGTTTAACCATTTTATCTCCCAGAACATTCTAAAGCGCAGTACCCCTGGATCCAGCGAGGAGTCTGAAGCTACGGCAGCCCATAATGCTCTGGAGAAGGTGAGACAAAGAAAACTACCCCCATTATTTAGGCCCCTCATTACATAGAATACAAGTGACCGCATGGAGTGATAGTTTGGTTTTCTCCTCCATGTGAACTCATCTGAGGTGAGTTTTCTACTTGGAATAATTTATTAAAACCATCAGCCACATTCCAATGTGCACTATCGACCGTTTCAGCTATCCAAATACCCATAATTGCCCTCAAAATCTACATATAATGTCAATCAAAAACCTAGAAAGATCAACTCAATGTGTAGTATTGCTAATTAAATAAAAAATAAAACTTATATTAAAAAAACTCAGTGTGATACACGTAAAAGGGACAAAGAAGTCTAAATTTAAATGCCTATGTATTCTGATGTTGAAAATAAACATTTTGCCTAACACAAATGTAAAGGGAATATGCTTCTCGTAAGGCTCAGTTTCAGAGATACATGGGGCATACGCACATACGTACTCACTCAAACATCACTCTCTCTCAGAGGACTGGTGGTGGCATTTGTCAGTGATGACACAAACTGATTCATAACTGGCAAAATATATACTAGTTGGACACGGCATATGCCCATATGCTCTATGCACAGTAAAAGCTATACATTAAACAGTCAGAAATTTCACTAGAAGCATTTTTACAGATGTGTACAGCAAAAAAATGATTCTATTCAAATCTGAAATGCATTTGTTTATTTCAATTTTTGCTTTTATCAACCAATATTTTCCCCTTTGGCATAAAATGTCAGCAAACATGGAGCCTACACCTTAACTATCTGTAATTAAATACAAAATACAGCACATTCTATATCTTGGAGCATATATTTAGCCAATACTTACCAGAAACAAGCACCACACTTCTCCACTCCCCTTAGCAGCGCTTCCATTCTTAGTATTAGATACTTACAAACCAGACAAAGCCAGAGTGGGATCCTGGTCAGTATAATCTAGGGAGGTGTGTGCCAAGATATAGAAATTGTATTTTAGAATATGTTATCTTGATACTCTGTAGCCAGTACTCACCATAAATGAGCAATTCCCAAAGAGGATAAACTAGGGCAGGTAAATAATGATGATATTCAAAACCTTAGCCTTGTAAAAAGTGCTTGATTTAATCTACTGACATATTTGCAAACTGAGACAATTGTTTACACTCTGGAACACCTGGGTAGGCAAACCATCATTGTGTCTTTTTTTCATGGGAGAAGACACCTTCATGGCCTCTTCCTCTTATCTGTCTGTGACCTCTGCATCTGGGAGGAAAAGGTTCTTTAGATTGATGCTGTTTAGAGCAAAACTGAAACTTTTACCAGAAATCATAACACAGAAGCTTATTAGATTTAAACCTTTGCGGCAGAAAAACCACTTATCTCTAGACCTCTTGGATATTAACTGATTTGTTTAGTTATTCAGAGACTTACATGTGTTACTCCTCATGTGTCTCAACATGTCCCAAGTGGTGCGGCCAATATAAGTAACAAAGCATGCATGTGTGATTATGTCACAATTATGTGCCCAGAACAGCACCCACCAGAGTAATATAGACAAATGGATACTACAACAACAATATTGTATGTAAGCTTACTGCATCCTACACCACAAACCCACACAGCCTACCAGTAATAGGAGAAGCAGTCTAGTCCTGCCACAAGTTAGGAGCAAGAGTTGGTTTCTGTCCATTCCCCTTTAGGGGGTTCAGTTTATTTCTGGTGAATACTGGCTAGGGTGAGGCAAGATAAGGGATAACCAATAAAAGACACAGGTTCCTTCTACTAATAGAGACATAGACTAAGGTTTAGAAAAGGATCATTTTATAGCTCCATACATCTAGATAGCAGATCGGTCACATGCTGAATGTAAGGGGCTGCCCTATTAGCAGATACTGAATTATTTCTTTGTTTTTTTCTGGATGTTACCAAATGTAGCTCATTAGAGACTGTAATGAGAGTGTCCAGAGAATGAAGGACACAGAGGAACTAATACTTCTGAACCAGAGGATCCAGTTTGAATGTAAGGTGAGAATCAGACTCTATACAATGGTTATATATGATGTTAGCTTACAAGAGGGGCGCTATGTGTCAGTCACCTTGTAAGGTGGATACACAAAAAGTAAACACATACACTCAAGTAACCAGTTCTGTTGTTCATTACTAAATTAGAGACAAAGGAACCTACATGCAAACAAACACCTATAGGGAGATATTAATCACTGATTATGCCTATTTATAAAGGAACCTACATGCAAACAAACACCTATGGGAGATATTAATCACTGATTATGCCTATTTATAAAGGAACCTACATGCAAACACCTATAGGAGATATTAATCACTGATTATGCCTATTTATAAAGGAACCTACATGCAAACAAACACCTATGGGAGATATTAATCACTGATTATGCCTATTTATAAAGGAACCTACATGCAAACAAACACCTATGGGAGATATTAATCACTGATTATGCCTATTTATAAAGGAACCTACATGCAAACAAACACCTATAGGGAGATATTAATCACTGATTATGCCTATTTATAAAGGAACCTACATGCAAACAAACACCTATGGGAGATATTAATCACTGATTATGCCTATTTATAAAGGAACCTACATGCAAACAAACACCTATGGGAGATATTAATCACTGATTATGCCTATTTATAAAGGAACCTACATGCAAACAAACACCTATAGGGAGATATTAATCACTGATTATGCCTATTTATAAAGGAACCTACATGCAAACAAACACCTATAGGGAGATATTAATCACTGATTATGCCTATTTATAAAGGAACCTACATGCAAACAAACACCTATGGGAGATATTAATCACTGATTATGCCTATTTATAAAGGAACCTACATGCAAACAAACACCTATAGGGAGATATTAAACACTGATTATGCCTATTTATAAAGGAACCTACATGCAAACAAACACCTATGGGAGATATTAATCACTGATTATGCCTATTTATAAAGGAACCTACATGCAAACAAACACCTATAGGGAGATATTAATCACTGATTATGCCTATTTATAAAGGAACCTACATGCAAACAAACACCTATAGGGAGATATTAATCACTGATTATGCCTATTTATAAAGGAACCTACATGCAAACAAACACCTATAGGGAGATATTAATCACTGATTATGCCTATTTATAAAGGAACCTACATGCAAACAAACACCTATGGGAGATATTAATCACTGATTATGCCTATTTATAAAGGAACCTACATGCAAACAAACACCTATGGGAGATATTAATCACTGATTATGCCTATTTATAAAGCAACCTACATGCAAACAAACACCTATGGGAGATATTAATCACTGATTATGCCTATTTATAAAGGAACCTACATGCAAACAAACACCTATATGGAGATATTAATCACTGATTATGCCTATTTATAAAGGAACCTACATGCAAACAAACACCTATAGGGAGATATTAATCACTGATTATGCCTATTTATAAAGGAACCTACATGCAAACAAACACCTATGGGAGATATTAATCACTGATTATGCCTATTTATAAAGGAACCTACATGCAAACAAACACCTATAGGGAGATATTAATCACTGATTATGCCTATTTATAAAGGAACCTACATGCAAACAAACACCTATAGGGAGATATTAATCACTGATTATGCCTATTTATAAAGGAACCTACATGCAAACAAACACCTATGGGAGATATTAATCACTGATTATGCCTATTTATAAAGGAACCTACATGCAAACAAACACCTATAGGGAGATATTAATCACTGATTATGCCTATTTATAAAGGAACCTACATGCAAACAAACACCTATAGGGAGATATTAATCACTGATTATGCCTATTTATAAAGGAACCTACATGCAAACAAACACCTATAGGGAGATATTAATCACTGATTATGCCTATTTATAAAGGAACCTACATGCAAACAAACACCTATAGGGAGATATTAATCACTGATTATGCCTATTTATAAAGGAACCTACATGCAAACAAACACCTATAGGGAGATATTAATCACTGATTATGCCTATTTATAAAGGAACCTACATGCAAACAAACACCTATAGGGAGATATTAATCACTGATTGTGCCTATTTATAAAGGAACCTACATGCAAACAAACACCTATAGGGAGATATTAATCACTGATTATGCCTATTTATAAAGGAACCTACATGCAAACAAACACCTATGGGAGATATTAATCACTGATTATGCCTATTTATAAAGGAACCTACATGCAAACAAACACCTATGGGAGATATTAATCACTGATTATGCCTATTTATAAAGGAACCTACATGCAAACAAACACCTATAGGGAGATATTAATCACTGATTATGCCTATTTATAAAGGAACCTACATGCAAACAAACACCTATAGGGAGATATTAATCACTGATTATGCCTATTTATAAAGGAACCTACATGCAAACAAACACCTATAGGGAGATATTAATCACTGATTATGCCTATTTATAAAGGAACCTACATGCAAACAAACACCTATGGGAGATATTAATCACTGATTATGCCTATTTATAAAGGAACCTACATGCAAACAAACACCTATAGGGAGATATTAATCACTGATTATGCCTATTTATAAAGGAACCTACATGCAAACAAACACCTATGGGAGATATTAATCACTGATTATGCCTATTTATAAAGGAACCTACATGCAAACAAACACCTATGGGAGATATTAATCACTGATTATGCCTATTTATAAAGGAACCTACATGCAAACAAACACCTATAGGGAGATATTAATCACTGATTATGCCTATTTATAAAGGAACCTACATGCAAACAAACACCTATGGGAGATATTAATCACTGATTATGCCTATTTATAAAGGAACCTACATGCAAACAAACACCTATAGGGAGATATTAATCACTGATTATGCCTATTTATAAAGGAACCTACATGCAAACAAACACCTATAGGGAGATATTAATCACTGATTATGCCTATTTATAAAGGAACCTACATGCAAACAAACACCTATAGGGAGATATTAATCACTGATTATGCCTATTTATAAAGGAACCTACATGCAAACAAACACCTATAGGGAGATATTAATCACTGATTATGCCTATTTATAAAGGAACCTACATGCAAACAAACACCTATAGGGAGATATTAATCACTGATTATGCCTATTTATAAAGGAACCTACATGCAAACAAACACCTATAGGGAGATATTAATCACTGATTATGCCTATTTATAAAGGAACCTACATGCAAACAAACACCTATAGGGAGATATTAATCACTGATTATGCCTATTTATAAAGGAACCTACATGCAAACAAACACCTATGGGAGATATTAATCACTGATTATGCCTATTTATAAAGGAACCTACATGCAAACAAACACCTATAGGGAGATATTAATCACTGATTATGCCTATTTATAAAGGAACCTACATGCAAACAAACACCTATGGGAGATATTAATCACTGATTATGCCTATGTATAAAGGAACCTACATGCAAACAAACACCTATAGGGAGATATTAATCACTGATTATGCCTATTTATAAAGGAACCTACATGCAAACAAACACCTATAGGGAGATATTAATCACTGATTATGCCTATTTATAAAGGAACCTACATGCAAACAAACACCTATGGGAGATATTAATCACTGATTATGCTTATTTATAAAGGAACCTACATGCAAACAAACACCTATAGGGAGATATTAATCACTGATTATGCCTATTTATAAAGGAACCTACATGCAAACAAACACCTATGGGAGATATTAATCACTGATTATGCCTATTTATAAAGGAACCTACATGCAAACAAACACCTATAGGGAGATATTAATCACTGATTATGCCTATTTATAAAGGAACCTACATGCAAACAAACACCTATAGGGAGATATTAATCACTGATTATGCCTATTTATAAAGGAACCTACATGCAAACAAACACCTATGGGAGATATTAATCACTGATTATGCCTATTTATAAAGGAACCTACATGCAAACAAACACCTATGGGAGATATTAATCACTGATTATGCCTATTTATAAAGGAACCTACATGCAAACAAACACCTATAGGGAGATATTAATCACTGATTATGCCTATTTATAAAGGAACCTACATGCAAACAAACACCTATAGGGAGATATTAATCACTGATTATGCTTATTTATAAAGGAACCTACATGCAAACACCTATAGGGAGATATTAATCACTGATTATGCTTATTTATAAAGGAACCTACATGCAAACAAACACCTATAGGGAGATATTAATCACTGATTATGCCTATTTATAAAGGAACCTACATGCAAACAAACACCTATAGGGAGATATTAATCACTGATTATGCCTATTTATAAAGGAACCTACATGCAAACAAACACCTATGGGAGATATTAATCACTGATTATGCCTATTTATAAAGGAACCTACATGCAAACAAACACCTATGGGAGATATTAATCACTGATTGTGCCTATTTATAAAGGAACCTACATGCAAACAAACACCTATAGGGAGATATTAATCACTGATTATGCCTATTTATAAAGGAACCTACATGCAAACAAACACCTATAGGGAGATATTAATCACTGATTATGCCTATTTATAAAGGAACAAGTTCTGCTGGAAATAAGTAAAACGAGAGAGCAAAATAAAATAATTAGGTGGTCTGCTAGATAAAGGCTATAATATACAGAAATTCACTAAAGTTAGAAATGAAAACAAAAGCGTAGAAGAAATAAAAAAAATGACTACTTGAAGAGAGGCGGATATATGGAACATGAGCAGATAACCATGATGATCCTTTTTTCCCAATGAGGTGACTCATAGCTGATTAAGAGACGGCTTTATTGCTGTAAATATAATGGTTGAAGGGACATGAAACCCAAATTGTTTATTTCATGAGATAGAGCGCGCATTTTAAACAACTTTCTAATTTACTTCTATTGTATCATTCACTTTGTTATCTTGGTATCTTTTATTGAAAAGAATACCTAGGTAGGCTCACACAATGGGTTCAATAAGCTCTCAGTAGTGCACTGCTGCTCATTCAACAAAGGATACCAAGTGAATGAAGCAAATTTGATATAAAAAGTAAATTGGAAGGTTGTTTAAAATTGTATGTTCTATCTGAATCATGGAAGAAAAATTTTGAGTTTCATGTCACTTTAAAGTATTTTTTTTTTTTTTTATCTATACAATGTCAGTTTAAGGGCTAAATAAAGAGAGGCTCACATTATTGACTTATTTGAAAGAGGAGATTCTTCAGTAAAGGGCTGTATGTGCTTCCAGTAGCAACAGAGCGCGTTCCTCGTACATTCCCTTCTTTTATTTGAAGGAGCTAAACACAAAATCAGTGACACTCCTGGAACTCCCTCATGCAGCACCAGATGAAGATACAGTCAATAAATTAACATATTTACATATGCCTGTTTCTGATTGGTTCTTCAGCAAAATCCTAATCTGGCTCAGTACAGGAGTCACTTTTACTAGGGGTTAAATATATAGCGGAAATTTGCATTCTCATTCTCTGCCTCTCTCGTTTTACCCTGGACTGTCCCTGTAATATAGTAAAGAATTTAAAACCTTTCTAGGGAAAATGTAAAGGACATGAATATTAGGGAAGAGCAACATACATTTCTTTGCAGTTTAATATACAACAACATGAGAAGACCTGATTCTTACCATCTACATAAAAAACATTTAAATCTTTACCTTGGGATCTAGTGGGTGACACGGATGTTAAATGTTCTATTGTGAAACTCTATGGTTAAACGCTGTCTGTACTGGATCTATCTAATGTCAACATACTGTAAATAATCCTCAGTTTCCTCTGGGTCATGAGCAGTGTGACTGTATATAGTGGTAATGTTTAGTGTTAGACTCTGTATTGCTGTTTTTTGTAGAAAAAAAGACTTTAGTGGACCAGACCAGTCAGGTAGGGATGGGCGAATGTTTCGCAACATTCGAAAAAGGGCACGAATTTTAACACATTCGTTCGTTCGAATCGAATTTCGAATGTTAACATAACATTCTAACATTCGATTTTCGAATATTCGGTTTCGAATTTTACGATTACATTCGAAAAAATTTGATTTCGAAAAATTCGAATTTAGATTGTAATAGTATTTCTAACGCTTTTTCTTTAAATGTAATATTCGAATTATGCAATATTCGAATTCGAAAAATTCGAATTTAGATTGTAATAGTATTTCTAATGCTTTTTCTTTAAATGTAATATTCGAATTATGCAATATTCGAATTCGAAAAATTCGAATTTAGATTGCAATAGTATTTCTAATGCTTTTTCTTTAAATGTAATATTCGAATTATGCAATATTCGAATTCGAAAAATTTGAATTTAGATTGTAATAGTATTTCTAATGCTTTTTCTTTAAATGTAATATTTGAATTATGCAATACGTGTATTCGAATTCGAAAAATTCGAATTTAGATTGTAATAGTATTTCTAATACTTTTTCTTTAAATGTAATATTCGAATTATGCAATACGTGTATTCGAATTCTAAAAATTCGAATTTAGATTGTAATAGTATTTCTAATACTTTTTCTTTAAATGTAATATTCGAATTATGCAATATTCGAATTCGAAAAATTCGAATATAGATTGTAATAGTATTTCTAATGTTTTTTCTTTAAATGTAATATTCGAATTATGCAATACGTGTATTCGAATTCGAAAAATTAGAATTTAGATTGTAATAGTATTTCGAATGCTTTTTCTTTAAATATAATATTCGAATTATGCAATACGTGTATTCGAATTCGAAAAATTTGAATTTAGATTGTAATAGTATTTCTAATGCTTTTAAATGTAATATTCGAATTATGCAATATTCGAATTCGAAAAATTTGAATTTATATTCGAATTCGAAAAATTCGAATTTATATTCGAATTCGAAAAATTCGAATTTATATTCGAATTCGAAAAATTCGAATTTATATTCGAATTCGAAAAATTCGAATTTATATTCGAATTCGAAAAATTCGAATTTCGAATGTAGACATTCGATATAATTAGAAACATTCGAATTCGAAAGTGACATTCAAAAACTGTAAATAACATTCGATTTTCGAATTTTTAAGAATATTCGTTCTTATCGACATTCGAATTTAGAATTCGAATTTCGGTAATAACATTCGTTCTACATTCGAAATTCGAAAATTTGCACATTCGCCCATCCCTACAGTCAGGCAATAGGCTTTCTGTAGTGTATTTGTGCTGCTAGAGTATTTAGTGTAGTGGGAATCCCTTATCAAGCTTTGCCTTTTGTTTGGGTGCCGTCTGCTAACTTATACCGTAGGGCCCAGAGATGAAACTTGTGCATTATAAATAATCTTCCCATCTGTTAATATCTAAGATGTGGAAATTGATTTCTTTAAATGTTTAGCTTGCTCACTTCCACCTCAGTTACACAAGGTAATCCGCTCTTACCATCTCTTCCAGATATTCCCACTCATCTCACAGTCTCGCCGGCTGGTTAAACATGGTGAGGTCTCTTCTCTTGAATTCAGTAACTCTCTAACCTTCAAATGGAAGATCACAACTCGCCCCGTCTATTTACATCTCTTCAATGACTGTCTCCTGCTGTCTCGAATGAGAGAGTGAGTCTAAGCCTGTTACACCTCAGGACGTTACATTTATTTGAATATCTGTCTCTCATTTCTCTCCCCCTCGTCTCTTGCACACTAGAAATGAGAGAACCCTGGCTCTGAACTGAGATAGAGCTCCACTCTAATGTTCCCCTAAAAGAATGAAATATAAATATATACACATATACACACACAGTTTAGTTATTCGTGTCTGAACTTATGAAATGCTCAGACACAATGTTGTAATGCTATGGATGTAAATGAAGTATGTCACCTTAAAATACCTGAAGGCTTAGGGCTAGATTTATCAACGCTGAGGCGTACAGGGGCGCGTATACGCGCCCCTGTATGCCTCAGCTCGCCTGTGGCGGGGCGAAATTACCCGCAGGTAATTAACATTGCACACGAGCGCAATTTTGCGCTCGCGTGCAATCCCGCCCCCTGCCCGCGCACAGCCAACCACGCGCGGGCAGGAGCTGTCAATCTCCTCGGTCGGACTCGACCGAGGAGATTGAATTTCGCCACAATAGAGGTGGCGTAGATGTTAGGGAAGCAGCGGTCTGGTGACCGCTGCTTGATAAATCCCGGCGAGCAAGTTCTTGAGAGAACTTGCTGCCGTAGGGGCTTAATAAATCTAGCCCTTAGAATGGGCTACATTACAAGTGGAGCACTATTTTGTGCTCTCGCTCGTGAGTTAACTTTGTGCACCAAAAAAATATTGGGACCACGTTAACTTCTTCACCTATAGACTTCAATGGAGCGTGAAAACTTAAATTAAAAAAAACACCCATAATCGCGCACTAACCCGACCACGTACATTCAAGAGTGCTAAACCCAACTTGAATTATTAATATTTCTTAATAAATAAATCCCAGCATTAGAGTCTTAGAAATATTTTGAAATTCTTTATATTCCAACAAATATGCATCAAATACTTTGCATAATCATGAGTACAAATGTTCGTCTACTCTCATTCACACAAACCCCATCCACCATACAAAATTACTCAAGTAAGATAAATGAAACATACACACACAGAAAAAAACATACTTTAAAAAATAAAAAATATGTATGTACTGCCCCCAAGGCATCCCAAGGGGGTAATGACCGACGCCACCTGCAACACAAAATATGAAAAAGTTTTTGGAAAAAAAAAAAAGGAGTCTCTCAGCCTTGATGGTACAGTATGTTTGAAGATCTCTTGATGATCCCTTGAAACAAAGTAACGTGTTTTGTCAAGCACTATATTAATCGTAATCCAATCTTGTTTTATGGGTATCGTCCCAATCTCTCATATTAGTGAATACAGATTCTGATAGTTACTGCGCTGTCACAGTTCATAAATACGCTTCATATATACATGTAAACCAAAATAGGCTGCTGTGTCTTATCCACAATAACAGATTACCCACAAATCACAGTCGGTTATGACCGAGGTAATGTTCTTAAATTGACATTCCAACCTCACACCATATCTTCACTCACAGTGCACAACATATCCAACACTGTTTAATCAGCTCTCACAGTACTTAATATGACTCGTTAATACATCTTCGAAGATCTTCAAAAATACTGTACCATCAAGGCCGAGAGACTCTTTTTTTTCAAAACCTTTTTCATATTTTGTGTTGCAGGTGGTGTCTGTCATTACTGCCTTGGGGGCAATACATACATATTTTTTCTTTTTTCAAGTATGGTTTTTCTGTGTGTGTATGTTTCATTTAGCTTAATTGAGTGGTTTTGTATGGTGGATGGGATTTGTGTGAATGAGAGTAGACGTATGATTATGCAAAGTATTTGATGCATATTTGTTGGAGAATAAAGAATGTCTAAATATTTCTAAGACTCTAATGCTGGGATTTATTTATTAAGATATTAGTTTAGAGTAAGGGACCAGACTCTATCCCGTCCATGAGCATATTTATTTTAAGGATTTGTTTCAAAAGGTAGTGCTGTCTTTTTTTATGTTTATCTATTAATATTTCATGTTCCAATGTTCTTCCCCTTTTTATTTATATATATATATCTGTTACTATAGATATGTAAGAATAGATATGTATTTTACATTAACATTTTCAGCTATATATAGAAATATATTTAATAATAAAAAGTACATTATTTTCTATGTGAAGAACATTGGAATGTATAATATGCGTTTGTGCATCAGGATTCGCAATTTAGATTTTAACATGGTACGGTTAGAGCACATGAAAACTTAGTAAACTTAAAGGGACATAATACTCATATGCTAAATCACTTGAAGCTGATGCAGCATAACTGTAAAAAACTGACAGGAAAATATTACCTCAGCATCTCTATGTAAAGAAGAAAGATATTTTACCTCACAATTTCCTCAGCACACCAGAGTAAGTGTTCAGTTACTGCCCAGCTGCAGGTAAAAAAAAAAAAATTAACAGCAGCCAATCAGCATCATGAACTGTTTTACTGTGATCTCATAGAAAACTTAGGTTTACGGGACAGGCATACTGATTGGCTGCTTAAATTCCTTTACAATGGGGTGTGAAAAGGACATTTTGAGGTAAAATATCTTACTTTTTTACATTGTGAGGTTTCCTGGGTGCATGGAATTATTCTATATTTTAGTCACATACCCAGCATTACAATTTAGCTGCAATGGATGACATCACTTCCTGGACCTCTCACAGGGATGCTACCTTCAGTTCAGGCCAAACCAGAACATTCTTGCACTGTGCACAGCACACTATGTATAATATTCTAAATCTCACACATACACTAACACATCCTTTCATACACACACACACACACACACTCACACACACTCTCTCTCTCTCTCTCTCTCTCTCTCACACACACATACACTAACACATCCTTTCTTACACACACACACTCTCTCACACATACACTAACACATCCTTTCATTCACACACAGACTCACACATACACTAACACATCCTTTCTTACACACACACACTCTCTCACACATACACTAACACATCCTTTCATTCACACACAGACTCACACATACACTAACACATCCTTTCTTACACACACTCTCTCTCTCTCTCTCTCTCTCTCTCTCTCACACATACACATCCTTTCATTCACACACTCTCTCACACACATACACTAACACATCCTTTCTTACACACACACAAACACACTCTCTCACATATACACTAACACATCCTTACACACACACACACACTCTCTCACACATACACTAACACATCCTTTCATACACACTCTCTCTCTCACACATACACTAACACATCCTTTCTTACACACACACACTCTCTCACACATACACTAACACATCCTTTCATTCACACACAGACTCTCACACA